>NC_089745.1:1350917-1398417 GCF_040412425.1 Macrobrachium rosenbergii | reverse complement strand
TATTTGTATGTGTGTTTGCTCTCAGTTGAAGAATATTTATTGATGCCAAAATAAGTCTATTATTATTATTATTATTATTATTATTATTATTATTATTATTATTATTATTAAAAAAAAACTTTCAGGAAGAGATATTATTAATTTTGTCTACGTTTTTACCTAGTATAATTTTTTTATTCTTTTTTATCTTTTGAAAATACTGGACTATAGATACACAAAACTTCAACAACTCTCCCCCGTAATGAATCCAGAAATCTAGACGTAATTACACAGACGAATAACGCTCTAGAGAGAAGCGTTATTTGCCGCAAATGTAAGAACCTAGGTAACGCTCGTAAATAACGCCGGGGAAAACCACTCTTTTAAGTTGGCTTGTGTGATGAAAACCCTTTCCAGATCTGAGCCAGATTGGATTATAACAACGCCTCTTGACCATCTGCGTTGGCATAACGCTCGGTATCTGTAATTCCTTCTGGTGTGTAATACGCTTGATGTGTGTGTTGCTGACGGGAGATGCTGTATTTTTGTAATGGGAAGGACGCTGTGTTAATTACTATGCACTAGCTAGGCCTTATTGATATTCCTCGTGAGTTATTAATGTTCCTCGTCTCATTAATATTTCTCAGCGCTTATTAATATTCCTTGGGACTTACTGATATTCCTCTTAATGGTATTCCTCGTGTCTTACTAATATTCCTCTTCCTTATTAATATTCTTCATCCCTTATTAATATTCCTCGTCCCGTATTAACATTCTTCATCCCTTATTAATATTTCTTGTCCCTTGTTAACATTCCTCTTCCTTATTAATATTCCTCGTCCCTTATTAATATTCCTTGTCCCTTATCAATATTCCTCTTCCTTATTAATATTTCTCATCCCTTATTAACATTCCACGTCACTTATAAATATTCCTCTTCCTTATTAACATTTCTTATCCCTTATTAATATTCCTCGTCCCTTATTAATATTCCTCATCCCTTGTTAACATTCCTCGTCCCTTATCAACATCCCTCGTCGCTTATTAATATTCCTCTTCCCATATTAATATTCCTCGTCTCTTGTTAATATTCATCTTCCCATATTAATATTCCTCGTCCTGTGTTAATATTCCTCTTCCTTATTAAAATTCCTCGTCCCTTATTAACATTCCTCATCCCTTATTAATATTCCTCGTCCTGTGTTGATATTCCTCTTCCTAATTAATATTTCTCATCCCTTATTAATATCCTCATCCCTTATAAATATTCCGTATCCCTTATTATTATTCCTCGTCCCTTATTAATATTCCTCGTCCCTTATTAATATTCCTCTTCCTAATTAATAATTCTCATCCCTTATTAATATCCCTCATCCCTTATAAAATATTCCTCATCCCTTATTAATACTCCTCGTCCCTTATTTATATTCCTCGTCCCTTTTGGCCTCAGTAATATTTGGGAAACAGCTAACTTCATTTGTCTTGGGGGTCATGAAAGTTATTGGCTGTTTCCTCTTTATTTCGAAAATGCTTTTTCATGGGCCTGTTTTATTGGTTTGCGAGAACTGTCAAAAACTTTTCCAATTGCACTACTCCCCCCTCCCTTTTCCCCCCTCCCACAATAATATTCATTCCCCAATTTCTTTCCCAGAACCCCTTCCCCCACCCTTCTTACATAATTTCTTCTTTCTTCTTCTCTCTCTCTCTCTCTCTCTCTCTCTCTCTCTCTCTCTCTCTCTCTCTCTCTCTCTCTTGAATCTAAGCCATTCCGTCTTTTTTTGAAGACTAACACGAGTAATATGAATATATATATATATATATATATATATATATATATATATATATATATATATATATATATATATATATATATATATATAAATATACACACAGTTAAGTTGTGTGGATATATGTATATATATATACATACATACAGACATACATACATACACACACACACACACGACAACCGGGCAAAGACACAACAAACCACGAATATAAAGACAAAGACTGCAGTCTAGCATGCATAGCATGCGCTATGCTAATTCTCGTCTCTGTTTGCTGGAACCGACGAAGCGGGGGGAGGTTGGGGGTTGATTTCATTCGCCGATTCGATTTTCCACGGTCACGTCAGCGGCGTCCTGAGCGACTGCTGAGGAAAAAGCGACTGAAAAAGCGACGAATGCGACGACAGCGCCGCGTCAATCACCAGTTGTCCGAAAATGAGAGAGGTCCAGATACGCACGAACTCGCGCTTTGATTGAGATGGTCGCTCGCTGGTCGCCTTTTTGGCCGAGGTCGTTCTCGTCCCCCTTGCGTCCATCTGCTGCTGTTCCTGCTTCTGCTGCTGCTACTGCTACTGCTGCTTTGTAATGATGTGGGATCAGTGGACGCTTGATTTTTTTTTTTTTACTTTTTGCTTTGGGATTTTTTTTTTTTTGTCGTGGCTTCGATGTCGTCTTTTTCTCGTTTTTTTTTAAATGAGCTTGTTTTTTTTCCTGCTTTAGACTCTCTCTCTCTCTCTCTCTCTCTCTCTCTCTCTCTCTCTCTCTCTCTCTCTCGTATGTCCTTCGCCTCGATTTGGTCATGCATGCTTTCTTCATTCCTCTATTCTTACACATTTATTCTTCGTGCTTTCTTACCCTTTCCTCCTCTGTTCCTACTTATTCTTCTTCATGCTCTCTTACCCTGCACTCTATTCTTGTACATTCCTCTTCGTCATGCTTTCTCGTGCTTCCTTCTATTCCTACACATTCTTCTGCATGCTTTCTTATCCGTCTATTTCTTCCCATTCTTAATTCTCTCTTATCCTTAATTCTGTCCGTATCCCTTCCATTCCTTCCTCAAGCTTTGATATCCTACATCCTTCCTCCCCAGATCCTCGGGGAAGGACGCACACTCTCTCTCTCTCTCTCTCTCTCTCTCTCTCTCTCTCTCTCTCTCTCTCTCTCTCTCTCCGTCAGGTCGGTCAACAACATGCACGTCCATCTTTTTATTTGATCGTAATTTATTACTTCCCAGGATTCTTAATTTTCGTTACATTCTTATTTTTCCCTCCTCGGAAGTTTTATGCTTCCCGGAAGTTGTCCCAATGGTTCTGTGAGAAAACAACGCTGGAAGCGCAAGCAACATGCTTTGGACTTTGCTTGAATTGTTGGTGCGTCACCATTATTTTGCTTGCTAGGATTTGGTCTCGGGATAGGAAGTGTGGGTTGTAATATATTTATGTATCTATATCTATCTATCTATATGTATATAAATTTTTGTCTTACTAACGTAGATTTTATTTAAGATAAAATTTACAAGCTTTCAAGGGCTGTCTGTCCCCATCGTCCAGTAGCCGTAAGTGGGGTCCTGCTGTTCTTTGTATGATTGCACAGGACAGTTGTGCAAGTGATCAAGATTAATTATGTATCTATATATGTATATATATATAATATATATATATATATATATATATATATTATATATATGTATAATATATATATATGTCATGCTAAAAATAATTATTGAAAATTAGCTTTAGGTATATCATAGTTCATTATATAGCTTCATCTGCCGCTTGTGCAATAATTGTCGTTTGCAAGAATCATTGTATACATACACATATATAAATGTATATATATTATATATATATATAATAATAATAAATATGCATTTATATATATGTATGTATGTATGTATACAATGACTTGCAAACGACAATGATTGCTCAAGCGGCATTGAAATTATAATATTGAACTATAATCTATCCATAACTAATTTTCAATAGTTATTTTTAACATGACAGATATCCTGCTCCTTAACAACGGCACACTTAAAAAAAAAATGGGTAGTGATTTACTTCGGAAAACGCAGCTGCTAAGGTTAATATTCTATAAATACAAAGTAATTATAACACACACTCTAGCTGGAAGGAATTCATGGAAGGTACGTTGCTTTGCTAAGTTTTTATGCTCTCGAAATTGTAAACCAGCGGATGTGAGGAGAGAAGTTTGCATCGTACATATTCCTGTTTTGCAAATTGCAAGATCTGGCAATAACTCAGCATCATTTCCGGAGGTCGTATGATTTATTATTTGGTACAATGTTGCGTTTGGAGTTGTTTGTTAATGTAACTTGTTGGGGGAACTTCGCTGGGTTTTTTACAGTAATAGAGGGAAGGTTGATTTCGGAGAGAGAGAGAGAAAGAAGAGAAAGAAGAAAGAAGAAAGAGAGAGAGAGAGAGAGAGAGAGAGAGATTTATTTACAACTATGTAGCTAAATACAATTGTATACTTACAATTGTACTCAGCTACATACACTTTAGTTTTTAATCTCTCTCTCTCTCTCTCTCTCTCTCTCTCTCTCTCTCTCTCTCTCTCTCTCTCTCTCTCTCTTTGTCTTTGTGTGTCTGGTTTTCACGTTTCTTCGCAACGCAAATTGTATATTTTTTCCATTTTGTTGTTTACAGTTGTTTTAAATTCTCTCTCTCTCTCTCTCTCTCTCTCTCTCTCTCTCTCTCTCTCTCTCTCTCTCTCTCTCTCTCTTTGTGTGTGTGTCTGGTTTCACGTTTCTTCAAACGCAAATTGTATATTTTTCCATGCAGTCATTTACAGTTGCATTTAAATTCTCTCTCTCTCTCTCTCTCTCTCTCTCTCTCTCTCTCTCTCTCTCTCTCTCTCTCTCTCGTGTTACAGTTTCCGAAAAGTAAATAGTAGAAATGCTTACGAAATAAAATTGAATCTTTTTCTAAAACTAAAGAGACTTGACTCTCTCTCTCTCTCTCTCTCTCTCTCTCTCTCTCTCTCTCTCTCTCTCTCTCTCTCTTCTGCCACATTTCTTTACCTCGTTTCGTTCCTGACATTGTTGCTGCCTAATGGACCTTCTCTTGTCGCCATTGTTTGTTGTTCGAGTTTCATTCTCTGGCGCCCCAATTTTTGAGTGGGTCTCTTCTACCTGGCGTTCCTCCACTCGCGGAAGAAAGCCTCTGTTGTGTGACCACCACCACCACCACCACCACCGCCGCCACCGCCGCCGCAGCCATCTGGCAGTATATATTGGAAGTTGTGTGCATTGTGTGCGAGATGGGAATGTAATTAAGGAAAGCGTCCCAGATACACTTCGCTTCATATCAAGTTGTGTTGGCACTTCTCTCTCTCTCTCTCTCTCTCTCTCTCTCTCTCTCTCTCTCTCTCTCTCTCTCTCTCTCTCTCTCTCTGGCCTGGCCTATTCCCCAGTACCCCGTGAAAGGGAACTTGTTTTGAAGGGCTAGTCTCTCTCTCTCTCTCTCTCTCTCTCTCTCTCTCTCTCTCTCTCTCTCTCTCTCTCTCTCTCTCTCTCTCTCTCTCTCAGGCAGATTCCAAACACCGTGATTGGGGACTTGTTTTGAAGAGCCAGTCTCTCTCTCTCTCTCTCAAGGTAATCTTTTTGCAGTTTGAGTATTGTGAACTAAAGTCATAGACTCTCCTTATTTTTTTAAAAGTATTTTTACTTTCCGTATTTGAAAAGTGTTCGTTATTTCATTTATTGATTTTTAATTTTTTTTCTAAATATTTATGGATCGTTAATTATTTTTTTGCAGTATTAGTGATTGTTAATTTTTAATTTACAATATTTATTAATTGTGAATTTTTTTTTACATTATTTATATATTGTTATTTTTTTGTGTAAAGTATTTATTATTTGTTAAATTTTTTGTTTACATTATTTATGGATTGTTATTTTTTTGTTTACAGTATTTATTGATTGCTAATTATTTTTTGCAATATTTAGTGATTGTTAATTTTTCGTTTACAATATTGGTTAATTATTAGATTTCTGTACATTATTTTTTTACATCATTTATTTATTGTTAATTTTTTTGTTCACACAGTTTGCATTATGAGTAGATTCCTAATTTTTATTTGCAAGTGCTGAAATAGGCACTTCCTCTTCCCTTTCATTTCCATTTATTACTTAGATTTGCCAGGACTCGCTTTGTTCGTCAGAAACTTGAATAACGTCAAAAAACCTTTTTTCTAATAATTTTCAGCACTTGCGTGTTTGTAAGTACCTCCACTCTTTCTTATGTTCATTACTTACGTGCCCGTATATATCTGCACTCTTTCTATGAAGTTTGCTTGTAGTGTATGTATTTGTTACTTAGATTTTTCAAGACTCATTTTATTCGTCAGAAATTTTTATTTAAATAAAAAAAATTTTTGTCATTTTCAGTAATGTGCTTGTATATACCTTCACCCCTTTTGAAGTTTGCTTGTAGTGTAAATATTTATCACTAAGGACTCACTTTATTCGTCAGAAATTTGAATAAAGGTGAAACCTATTTTTCGGTCATTTTCAGTAATTATATGCTTGTATATATATACCTTTACTCTTTTTTGTAGTTTTCTTGTAGGTGTATATATTTTCCAGAAAAACCAGGCTGTATCAATACTTGTATATACCTTCACACCTCCTTTTCAAGTTTGCTTGTAGTGTATATATTTTCCAGTCAAAACAAGCAAAAACCTACCGTTTTAAAAATGGCTTCATGGAATCTGTTTCTGCAGGGATTTAGCCTCATTCGTAAAGCTCCGTGAGGATTCAGGAGCTCATTTGCCCTGAAATAACCCTGTTTTGGCATCGTAGCTGAGACTCTGATGGGACCTTTTTTTATTTCCAAGTCTTTCCTTGAGGGTGACGCGAGTTGCATTCAGAAAATTTGCATTCAGAAAATCCACCTGTATCTTGCATTGTTAAGCTTGGAATTACATCTATATAATATCTATATCTATATATCTCGATGCAATGAAATTCAAGGTTGCGAAGATGCAGTGCATTGCTATGCACCTGGTACTTAGTCGACGATGATGATGATTATGGGCTGCTACAATGATAGCGAAAGGTATAGGGCTAGCAACCTCATCCCAGAGTACTCATTCAGTTACTAGAAGGATATTGGTATCTGAAGCCACCATTTCTAGGAACAGTCATATATATATATATATATATATATATATATATATATATATATATATATATATATATATATGTCTTTATGTGTGTGTGTATGTACAGTATATATACATTTATATATGTATATATATATATATATATATATATATATATATATATATATATATATATATATATATATATATATTAATACATACATACATACTTACATACATACACATATGCAGTTAGCCATCCTATATTATACCAGTTTTGGACCACTGCTACCAATTACTCTTAGGACCCTCTTTGTTAAAATTTCCACTTAAAACTGTATCCTTCCTAGAAAATACACGTATATATGTATAAAATACATGCGTATTCATATCACAAAGCGCAAAAACCGTGCGTATTCACTTAACCACCCATAACCCTTCACATTTCCCTACGCGTGCGTATATGAATTTCTGAGTGTTTTCCCGTGTCCGTCAATATCCGGACAAACACGCCCGCACGCCCGCGCGCACGCCCTCTCTGTGATCTCACCTTTAGTTACAACGCTTTGACAGTTATGGGAAAACAGATTCTGTGGTGAATTCGGGGGTGGGCCAGAGCGATCAGCGATCACTAACCGAATTACAACTCTTGTTTGTTTTGAACACGTTAGTTCTTTCCCCCTAGTCGTAACTTCTTTTTTTTTTTTTTGTGGGAGTGGGAGTGGGATTAGGAGGGGAATGGTAGGGGAGAAGTTGGCAGATTTTGTTGGGAAGTTCGTTTGTGGGTCTCTCTCTCTCTCTCTCTCTCTCTCTCTCTCTCTCTCTCTCTCTTTGTAAATATCTATACATATATATGTATATAAGTATATCCTTCGTGGATTTTGTCGTAATTTATATATTCATCACGTTCCATATTTTCGTGATTCAGTTATACATATACACACACACACACGTCTTTACATACACACACATATACATATACACACACGGTATATATGTGTATATATATAATATATAATATATATATATATATACATACATACATACATACATACATACATACATACATACATACATACATAATTGCAGTACATAGTATTTAGGAACAGTGTTTACAGAAGCACAACTTTTATATATTTTATATATATCTGACTCCATGCACAGGACAGGAATATAGCTATTTTAAAGTCCTATTCCTGTGCGTATTTGTTCATTGTGTCCAAAAATATTTTCTCCCGTATTCGCCCAGCAATGATTTATAGAAACCGAATGGGTATTTCTTCACATGGAATAGGATCGACATTTGATGTTGTTTTTGAATATATGTTTCGTTTATTTTTATTCTCTTTTAACTTGTCGTGGAAGTATTAGTCCAGTGAACACTATAAATAAGCAGATTGTAAAAGAAAAACCTTTTATCTGTGGTTAGCAGTAAGTAAAAATATTATTATTATTATTATTATTATTATTATTATTATTATTATTATTATTATTATTATTATTATTATTATTATTATTATTATTATAAGGGGCCAATGACTTCTTAAAATTCAATCTTCCAAACGTTTTTACGGAGTTCATTTGAGAGAAGTATCAGAAGGTAATATGAAATACCAAAAGAAGAGATCAGTTATTAGAAAATAACAGATAAATGAACAAAACAATAAATAAATAGATAAAAATGTAAGTAAAATACAAGGAGAATCGCTTCACGGCAGTAATCCTTCTGACAAAAGATTGCCTTATCGTTGACAATCCATTACCAAGAGAACTGACTAATATATGCTTGAAGATTAACCTGATTTATTTCTCTTGTTTCAGGTGAGTGTTTGTGTGTGCGTGGAGAAAAAGGACTCGGCCTGATTTCACCCAGGTAATATATCTCTCGGTAATGAGTGTCCCTTCGCCAGGTAAGGGCCGATTGGGGCAAAAATAAAGGTAAAGGATTTCGCCTCGTTCGCCCAAATGGGGCCATTTCCAAAGTCTCTTATCTTATTAGGCTGTATTTTTTCGTGGGTGTGTTATCTGTGACGTTTCTCTCTCTCTCTCTCTCTCTCTCTCTCTCTCGTGTGACAGGTTCTGGAAAGTTCAGTTGTAGAAAAGCGTACGGAATCAAACGCCTTTTTTTTTTTTAACTTGAGAATCTCTCTGTCTCTCTCTCTCTCTCTCTCTCTCTCTCTCTCTCTCTCTCTCTCTCTCTCATTCTGATATATTATAGATTGTGTCTCAAGTGTTTTCGTAAATTAAATGTACAAGAAAATTGTTGTTATCTTTTCATATACAAATTTGGAATCTCTCTCTCTCACTCTCTCTCTCTCTCTCTCTGGCTTTATTTTTTTTATCCTATGATTGTGTCTCGAAGTTTTTCCTTCATGAATTATGTTTGAACAAGAAAATTATTGTAGTCGCTTCATTTATAAACTTGCAATCTCTCTCTCTCTCTCTCTCTCTCTCTCTCTCTCTCTCTCTCTCTCTCTCTCTAGCTTTATTTCCTGTGTATTATAGATTAGGTTTCAAATTTTTCGGTCTTAAATTATGCATGAACAAGAAAATTAGTGTTGTCTTTTGCAATAAAATATTTACTGAATATTGATACTTATTTGATCGAAAGAGTAGAATAATGACGTATTTTTAAATATATCATTATTTATGACATACGTATTATTCCTACAAAGGATCAGCCTTGCATTTGAAGTACAATAGCCATCCAGTAATGAACTCCGTTCATTGTCAAATATGTTGATTGGAAATTATCAGATATGACACCGTGCAACAGCTAGGGACTGTCGTCACATTGGATATTGCAAATACATTGCAAATCGGATTTTATGCGTTGATATTGTTCATTTTGGAATGACACGCAGATTCTTATATTTCTTATTGTTACATTGAATGTTGTTTTATTAAAGAAAGCAAAAGTTATTATTAATATTACTGGAGAAACAAATCCAGTTATGAATGGGTACATATATTTTTTTTCTTTTTGTTTTGTAAGTAAAGAAAATGCCTGATATTTCTTATAATATTTATAGTTACAGGTAATATTGTATTAATTAAGAGGGCCAAAATGTTGTTAGTGTTATTATTGTTGTTGTTGTTTTTAGCTTGTTGTCATGATGTGTTGTACTCAGGGAAAAACATAAATGTGTTTTGGAAAAACATAAATGACTTAGTGGCATGTCGACGATTATTATCAACTAAATGCCATACTTTGCGAAATTATACAGTGCATTTACATATATGTTTGATAAATGTTCTGTACTTAGGAAAACATTTCAGAATGTTTTAGAACATAGAAATCTCGTTCAGTGATGAACATGTTGAAAATGACAAGCCGAAGGTTGGTAGTAATGACGATAGAATATTAATTATGATCACTTTGAGTATCACCATTGCTCTCTCTCTCTCTCTCTCTCTCTCTCTCTCTCTCTCTCTCTCTCTCTCTCTCTCTGCACAAAAATGAAAATATAATTACACACAGAAACGTAAGTATCACGTTTCCAGTGATGGAAGTGTAATTGAATCCGCTCTTCAGTCGGTATCACATGACCGTAATCCAATCTTACTTTGTAATGAAATGACCGTTATGTCACTCTCACTCGGTTCTTTGCGCGCATGCGTGGAATCGTTTACGTCTGAGGTAGATGTTATTCACCTCGTTTTAGTGGTATTCATAGTATCTTCGAGTGTGTTATTCAATGCGCGGGTCCGTATGCAGCCCAAGAGTAATTACCGCCGTTATGAAAACCGTTGTCGTAATGATCATTGCCGTCATTATCGTTATCATTTATCCCCACCGACGCAATCACTGAATCATTACTATCGTCTCTTTCAGTAAATGAGGGACTTTGTGTCCTCACGATTACAATCTCGTCCTGGGAGATTTAAGGGAAAAAAAAATAAAAGAGCGAGACCAGGATATGCAAATGTCGCCTCGCCCTAATATCCACTCATTTTGTTATCTGAATCAGACTGCTCCTCTCTCTCTCTCTCTCTCTCTCTCTCTCTCTCTCTCTCTCTCTCTCTCTCTTTATTTTCTCCCCTCTCGTTTCCTTTTTTTATCTTTTTTTTTTTTTGTCTGGAAGAGAAAAAGATTCCGGATCGACTGCAAATATCGACATCAAAAGAGCGCGCGCGATCTGCCAAAGTTAATTGATATTGCATTTTGTGCTGTTCTTGCTGCTTTTTGTGCTGTTTCTAATCCCGCTGTTCCTCGAGCTGCTGCTGCTGCTGCTGTTTCTGTTGGCGTTGCTGTTCCTCTTCCTGTTTCTGCTGCTAATGCTGTTCCTGCTGTTCATCCTGGGAATGCTGTTCCTGCTGCTGCTTCTGGTGTTCATCCTTGTAACGCTGTTCCTCCTGCTGTTGCTGTGTTTGCTGTTCGTCTTGCTACTGCTGTACCTCCTGGTTCTGCTGTTCCTGTTCCTCCTCCTGCTGTTTCTGCTGCTGCCGATTTTCCTCCTGCTGATGTTGCTGTTCTTCCTGCTGATGCTGTTCCTCGAGCTGTTTCTGCTGCTGTTGCTGCTCGTGCTGCTGCTGCTGATGTCCCTACTGCTGCCGCTGTTTCTGCTGCTGCTGTTCCTCCTGCTTCTTCTCTCCCCCCTGCAGCTACTCTGTTCCTGCTGCTACTGCTGTTCATGCTGATGCTGTTCCTCTTGCTGTTTTATGCTGTTCCTCTTGCTGTTTATGCTGTTCCTCCTGCTAATGCTGTTCCTGTTCATGCTGCTGCTGTTCATGCTGCTGTTTTTTTTCCTCGTCTTTTGCAACGAATGTTAATTTTTGTGTTTATTTGTTCTATCTGTCTATATATATATATATATATATATATATATATATATATATATATATATATATATATATATATATATATAATGTATATATGCATACACATTTATATATATATATATATATATATATATATACATATATACATATATATATATATATATATATATATATATATATATATATATATATATATATATATATATATGTATATGTATAAATTTTGTCAGGTCCCAAACTCCGCCAGATTTAAGGTATACAGTATATTCTGTTATGTACATAGGCAAAAGTATGAGTGTGCTCTCTCTCTCTCTCTCTCTCTCTCTCTCTCTCTCTCTCTCTCTCTCTCTCTCTCTCTCTCTCTCTCTCTCTCTCTCTCAGAGGACCAGCAGCCCGCGGAAGAATTTCCGTGTGAATTTAGAAAATTGAAATTCGAGTCACGTTTGCCCATCCATCCTGAAGGTACAATGTCATGCTGTTTTCGCAAAAAAAAAAAAAAAAAAAAATAAAGGAGCCTTTTACTTTTGTAATAATTATTGCTTGTTAATACGGAGCTGTGTCGTCTAACTAATAATAATAATAATAATAATAATAATAATAATAATAATATTTTCAAATTGTTGTTGATTCATGGATTTTGTTCAGTATTCTTTCATTTGAATTTTGTTTTTATTTTATGTCGTGATATATTTGAATATTTCCGTTTATATATATATTTTGTATGTAAAAGGGTCTTCCAAGCTTTGAGAATACACAGATTTATATATATATATATATATATATATATATATATATATATATATATATATATATATATTGTCTGTATGTATGTATATTATTTATTGTTATATTAGGGCATTTAATTTTCAATTTTATTGTTGCTGATGTTATTCAATTGAAGCACTTGCTTTGCCCAAAGATGGCGTGACGTCACCAGTCACACACAAAAAAGAATAAAAAAAAGAGAGGTAGAGTCTAGCATTATCATTTAGATGAACAGGAATGGAACCTATGTAGCAGGGATATTGTTTGAGAACCCAGTTCTCTCTCTCTCTCTCTCTCTCTCTCTCTCTCTCTCTCTCTCTCTCTCTCTCTCTCTCAGAATTAATGATAGTTATAGATTCTCTCTCAACAGATTGCACTTTCCTCTCTCTCTCTCTCTCTCTCTCTCTCTCTCTCTCTCTCTCTCTCTCTCTCTCTCTCTCTCTCTCTCTCTCAAAAGATAGTTCAGGATTCCCTTTGAACAGATTGCCACTCCAAGCTGGTAGATTTGACGTGAACCTGAGCCCAAGTTGTGTTTTTAGAAATTTAGTCTGACGTGTCCTGTATTAAATGTAACCTTTAATTAATTTCTTTATTGCACTTAATAGTGAATTGATGTTTGTGTTAGACGATACTTCAGTCACTTAGTACACGACATTATCACGTCATCTTTATTATTGGACGAAACCAATAACAAAACGGAGAATTGGCGAGACATGAATAAACAAGTAAAAAATGCGCCGAAGTTTCATCGGCGCAATCTGGTTTTCTGTACAGCCGCTACAGCGTATAATCAAGGCCACCGAAAATAGATCTATCTTTCGGTGGTCTCGGTATGATGCTGTATGAGCCGCGGCCCATGAAACTTTAACCGCGACCCGGTGGTGGCCTAGGCTATGTCGTTGCCAGAAGCCCGATTATGAACATTAACCTTGAAGAAAATAAAATCTACTGAGGCTAGAGGGCTGCTTTTTGGTATGCTTGATGATTGGAGGGTGGATGATCAACATACCAATTTGCAGCCCTCTAGCCTCAGTAGTTTTCAGGATATAAGGGCTGACAGAAAAAGTGCGGACGGACAGACAAAACCGGCACAATAGTTTTCTTTTACAGAAAACTGAAAGGAGGAAGATAATAAAGATGAAAAGGAGGAGGAAGATGCGAATGAAGAATACAGGAAGACCTACAATGCCTCTTCCTGAAATATATAAGACGCACAACAGCCCACCGGAATAATTTGATAGGTGACACCTGTCAGCCATTTTCAGATGCCACTCTCACAGTGTTGCTTTCGCCAGCTGATTAATCCCGCTCTTCTTCTTATTATTGTTATTATTATTATTCCCCTTCGTCAGAGGATCGATGAAGCGGAATTGAATTCCGTATTTTGAAACGGGGGGAGGGGTAGAGGTAGAGATGACGTCATAGCAACGAAGACTCGGCGAAGACTGGAATTAGAGCGAGGCCTCTGTAATGGTAGGCAGGCTTCAGATGTCCTATTAAAATTAACATAAGTTTAGCAGTGAATTTCTATTTGTTTAGATGTATGTGAAAGGTGGCTATTAACAGATACGAGAGAGAGAGAGAGAGAGAGAGAGAGAGAGAGAGAGAGAGAGAGAGAGAGTTGCTGCAGTTTTTTATAACTCCGTGTGTGTGTGTGTGTGTGAGAGAGAGAGTTACTGCAGTGTTTTTATAACTTCGTGAGAGAGAGAGAGAGAGAGAGAGTTACTGCAGTTTTTTTATAACTTCGTGAGAGAGAGAGAGAAAGAGAGAGAGTTGCTGCAGTTTTTTTTATAACTTCGTGTGTGTGTGTGAGAGAGAGAGAGAGAGAGAGTTGCTGCAGTTTTTTTATAACTTCGTTTTTGTGTGTGTGTGTGAGAGAGAGAGAGAGAGAGAAAGAGAGGGAGAGAGTTACTGCAGTTTTCTTTATAACTTCGTGAGAGAGAGAGGGAGAGAGTTACTGCTGTTTTTTTATAACTTCGAGAGAGAGAGAGAGAGAGAGAGAGAGAGAGAGAGAGAGAGAGAGAGAGAGAGAGAGAGAGAGAGAGAGATTTACAAGCCTGCGAAGTGTCCAATGCCTGTTTATATAAAAAATGCATATTTATATAAAAAATGAATCAGTTTAATGCAAGCACTTCAAAAAAAAAAAAGGAAAAGCAGTATTTGAACGGCATGAACATGAAAGCATTCTCACGCAACATAGCGAATGTTTTAACATTTGAACCGGAGGCACAAAAATCCTTTTTGTAAATGTGAAACCAGCACAGCAGACTTAATTGATCAATACGCGAGAAGCATACGGCGAGCGAATCACGCAACGGGAGTGTTCGGTAGAGGGCGGAAAAATCCGCAAATCGTCGAAATATCCGGTAATGCATTTTACCGCAAGCCGAGAGCGGACGGTATTCATCAAGGGAATTCTTATTTCATGTTGAATGTTGAATGCGGATTGCGTTTCAGATTCCATACACACACACACACGTATTATGCAGCAGTCTCTCTCTCTCTCTCTCTCTCTCTCTCTCTCTCTCTCTCTCTCTCTCTCTCTCTCTCGGCGTTATCATACCTAAACTTGGTGTTTCTTTGTGTATCAAATCTTATTTTTAAAGTACTTTGTGTTACTGGAATATTTCTTTTCAATAAATATCAAAATATGCAATATATATATATAAATATATACAGTATATATATACATATATACATACACACACACATATATATATATAGTTTTTTTTATCTCGATGATGTAATTAAAGCTGAATTTTTTTCTTAGAGAGAGAGAGAGAGAGAGAGAGAGAGAGAGAGGAAAGAGAGAGAGAGAGGAGAGAGAAAGAGAGAGAGAGAGAGAGAGAATAATTAAGTTATGGACACTTATTTAAACATATATTTCATTGCTACAATACAATCTGTAGTTTCACACCAAGTAGGGGAGAGAGAGAGAGAGAGAGAGAAGCAAGCATATACGGGTATACATCTGTCGTGAGTATAGGATTTCCCATAGTGCAGTTTTTACGTAGTAGTTTTTCCTCCAGTGGGGGAAAAAGATCGATAGACATGCACGAACAAAAGGATAGACTGGCTACTTCTGAAATAACTCATGGGAGTCCATGTTGGAAATATGAAACTTGGTTGCTACAGGATAAATAAATGTTTGATCAGTGTCGTATGATGCTCGCGTATGGGCAGGCAGATCGTCAAAATGTTGTCGAATTTTTTGAATTTTTTAGCTTTTATTTTTGATTTGTAGGATTTTTGTTGTGCTTTTCGCTTTTGTAGGCTTTGTTTTTGTGCTTTGTAAACGAGCTGTTGCTTTCTGTAAAAGCATGGAAATTTTTTTGCAATTGAAATCCATCATTATTCGTCAGAGTTTGATTTTGTGGAAATATGTTTTTTTTAAGCATTTTGAATTTTTCTGAGTTTTATTTCTGAATTCTTTAAACAAAGGCGTGCAATTTTTTTTTACAAATAAATCTACCATAATTCGTGAGAGTATTTCATGTCGTTTGATTTTGTAGAAATATTTTTATAAGCAGTTTATACAAAATGCATAACTTTTAAATTGTTACTGTACTGCGTTTGTAGGATTGGACAGCTCTACCCTTTTTGACCAGATTATGAATATAATGTCATTATATTCGTTGTTAGTCTTCCTGTGCATTATAAGACAAATAGAAAAAAAACTAATCACACTTAATGACATTTTTCTAATTGAAAAATACATGAACAGAGAAACCGCTTAGTATCTTGGATGATTTCAGATAGACATAATAATATTAGGAAGTTTGACGTTATTTGCAATCATGCAGATTTCAAAGGAATATGACCCTAGTTTGTTTGTTTATGTGTTAGTTCTTTCTTTCGCTCTTCTCTCTTGCTTTATTAATTATTCTGTTAAGTTTTTTATTTATTTAATTAGGCAAGTTGACCATTATTTGCAGTCTTGCAGAGTTAAGAGAATATGGTCTTCTTTACGAGTTCGCTTGGGTTAATTGTATCCATCAATTTATTTGTTATTTATTTCTTTCGTTATTTATTTACTTATTTATTTAATTGTTTCTATATTTAATTGTTTATTTGTCCACCCACTTTTAACATTTTTTACGCCTCGCTAACCTAATTCTAGCAATTTCTGCTCCGGTCCGGAGCCAAATTATTTGTGTCATGTTTCCACAGAGTCCCGTAATACGACAGTTGCCCCCAATTAAAATACGGAGAAAAAAATACACGAAAAACACTCTCACAAAAACACACAATTGGCGTTAATGGCTTGCAAATGAGTGAATGAGGGTAGATTTTTGTCCCGTCATTTAAATTCGAATTGGAACAGCAGTTTTTTTTTGGGAGGGGGTACGGTGGGCCTCTTTTAATTTGATATTTGATTTAGGGAAAAAATATAAAAATAAAAAAAACACAAGGATAGTGGTCTTTTATGGCTTGCAAATGGGTGCATGAAACTAGATTTTTTTTCCATTTAAATTCAAATTAGCATTTTTTTTCTGCGGTGGCCAACTTTTAAAATTTTATATTTTATTTATGGACTAAAACTATAAAAAAAAAACACACACACACACAGAATAAAACACAAGGAGAATTGTCGTTAATGGTTTGCAAATGAGTGATTGAAACTAGATATTTTTTCCATCACTGGAATTGGAACAGCAGTTTTTTTGGGTGGGGCGGTGGTCCACTCCTAATTTGGATATTCAAAAAAACACGAGGAGAATTGTTAATGGTTTGTAAATGAGTGAATGAGTTTTTTTAATCATTTAGATTCGAATAGGAACAGCATTTTTTTTTTGTCGGTGGCCCACTTTTGATTTGATATTTGATTTAGGGGAAAAACCCATAAAAAAAATCAGAAGGAGAATTGTCGTTAATGGCTTGCAAATGAGCGAATGAAACTAGATTCTTTTCCATCATTTAAATACGAATTGGAATAGCACTTGTTTTTATTATTTTTTGTGCGGGGGGGCGTTGGTCCCCTTTTAATTTGGATATTCGATTTGGTGGGGGACTAAAAAAAAACCTATTTTAATGATGTCACAGAGTTCAAGTAATTGTGGCAGCGGCTAGGCAGTGAATAATTTATTGCAGACGTTAATTGGATATGTGTTTTTTTTCCTCTCTCTCTCTCTCTCTCTCTCTCTCTCTCTCTCTCTCTCTCTCTCTCTCTCAGTTTGTTTTGTTGGTCTTGGAACAAATTCAAAAAGTTTCATGGCTAAGTTGTTTCTCTAAACGAAAGCAACTTTTTTAATGATTTTAACGATGTTAAATTACTGTCGGTTTTCTTGTTTGTCTGTTTGTAAGGTAATAGGATATTTTGGAAATATTATTATTTTAAAAAATATCTATTCAGAGAATAAAGAACCCTATTCTTATGGAACAAGCCCACCTAAGGGTCCCTTTGAAAATGAGGAATTGAACAGATTCCCGATAGATGTCTGTATAGATTTCTTTTTAAATGTATGTACCCATACATAACTGTGGATTTGATTCTCCAGGAATAATAATAATAGGAATAATAATAATAATAATAATAATAATAATAATAAATAAAATAATAATAATAATAATAATAATAAAATGGAAAAATAAATTTTTAATAATAATTCTTTAAAATAAAAATCACCAAGCCCTAGTATGCGTGCAGTAAGTTGATTAACAAGAAGCTTTCAAAACTTATAATAATAATAATAATAATCTAATTTTGAATATTTTTCATGTTCTTCGAATATCGAATTCTATAAATATCTATAAAATTCTTCATATTAGTTTCAATAGTCTTGATTTTGGCTAAAAGTTCTTTGGACACAGTTCAGTCTCAGTAGAAGAATTCGGGTGTAAAATCTTTAAATTTTTCTGTAATTCGGATTTTTCTTCTGAGGTGGGTTCACATATAGCGTCCGGAGTCTGCGTAATCTTTCTGCTGCCGGAGAAATGGTGCCAAGTATTAAATTAAGCCGGGGTTTGGATGTTGTTTGTCGTTGTTAAGTTTTCTCTCTCAAAACTTATCTCTCTCTGATCAGGAATTCTCTTCTCTCTTATCTCTCTCTGATCAAAGCTCAAATTACTACTTGAAGGCAGTGACTTGGATGTTGTTTGTCATGGATGAAGTTTCTCTCTCTCTCTCTCTCTCTCTCTCTCTCAATGCTCAAAGAAGAATTACTTTGAGCCAGTAACAAGTTTGAATGTTGTTTGTCGTGATATTAAAGTTTCATTCAGACAGATAATCTCTCTCTCTCTCTCTCTCTCTCTTGTTCTCTCTCTCTCTTCAAAAGTTACTACTTGAAGACAAAAATAAATGTTGTTTGTCATTATTAAAAAGTTTCAAATTTCTCTCTCTCTCTCTCTCTTGATTCTCTCTCTCTCTCTCTCTCTCTCTCTCTCTCTCTCTCTCTCTCAAACATTATGATGACTGTCGATCACTATCCAGCATTAAACTTTTATTCTTATACATATTTTACCAAAAAATGTGTGTATTTATTTTTGGAAAATATTTTAAAAATGATGTTATTCTTTTTTTTCTAGATTACATATAAAAGACTTGCAAAACCGTGGTGAGTTGAAATTTTTGAGTATCTAAAAATGATTAAATTTTAGTTTAAATTATTATTTTTTATTTTTATTATTCAGATGATGAACCTTATTGAAAAACAAAAATGACCATAAGGGCCATTGACTTGAAATTCAAGCTTCCAAAGGATTTGGTGTTTATGTGAAAGAAGTAACAGAAGATAGGAGGAGATAGAGAAAGAAAAGGAGATCAGGTATTAGAAAAGAAATAAAATAAATTAACAGATTAACAAATGAATGAATAGAAATGTAAGTAAATTATTAAAGATACAAAGAGTATCGCTTCAGGGCAGTATTGCAAATGCATTGCATCTTGGCTTGAACTTTTGTTTAAGGTTCCAGTTGCACAAGAACAAAAGTGTGCCCCTAATCCCATAAACCTGTAAGGATGAACTGTATGTGTATGGACTGTCAAAAATATATCTTTATATATATATATATATATAAATCAAATATATATATAGCGTATAAAATATATGGTCTGAAGGAAGCTGTGTGTGTGAATATATATATATATATATATATATATAATATATATACATATTATATAAAAATATATATGACATGCAATAAAAAACATACTATTTGACAGTCTCTTGGAGCTGAACTGATTTTGCAAGAATATATCTTTTACTGAAGATAAGCGATAAATCTAAGGAACTATGATATAAAAAAAAAGTAAAATATCTCTCAAATTATTTTTTCTCCAGCAGGGCCACTTTCCAAAGCACAGGGTTGGATATCCCTGCTCAAGACTATTTGTTTCAGGACATGATTCATAAAATGAACCTCATAGAAAAACCAAGTGGTCCCCAAAAGTGTTCCAAAACGGCCCATTATCAAAACAAAATGGGTTGCAAGAGCCTATCAAAGAATAATTGAATTATTGAATCCGTAGAAATAATGATTTGCTGGATGAACAGTCTTAGGATAAGAAGCATTGAATTCAAGATTTGAGTCAATTACCTTCGTGGTCATTAGGCCTAATTCAAAAGGTCGTTAAGGTCGCTGTGGAGACGGAGTTTAGTGTCTGTGCCTACATTAACGACCTTTGCAGTCGTCCAAAATAACAAATGGTGGTCTAAGGATGAGTTCAAAGGGGGTCCTTGAACTAAATTTGAAAAAACTGAAGGGTCAGTCTAAATTCAGTTGAACAAGGGAAGAATGGTACCTGTGAAAACAAAGTTGCATAACTAATTCATATGAATGCATGTATTTAGTAAATATCATGTGAATATATTTAAGCATGAATGGATTTTATGAATATTTTTGACAATTGTCTCACAGGTGCCCTGAAGCAATTCTCCTTTTATTTTGAAGTTTACTCACATTTTTATCTCTTTATTTATTAATGATTCAAAACAAAAAACCTGTTTTTCTTTTCTAGTATTGATTACTTCTTTCTAATGAACAGCATAATATTCTTTGGAGCTTGAATTTCAATTCAGAAGGCTCCTGTGAATGGGAAATTTCATATAAATAGGCTTATCTGCTGAATAATAATAATAATAATAATAATAATAATAATAATAATAATGATAATAATAATCTTTAATAGGTTTGGGTTGAATTTCAAGTCAGAGGCCCTAGGGTCTTCTTATATGAATATTCATCTTCTGAATAATAATAATAATAATAATCATAATAATAATAAAATAATAATAATAATAAAATAATAATAATAATAGATAAAGTTAAAATTTGCCTAAATCTTGAGTTCAAAGATGATTTTGAATATATTCAGAACAAAAAAACCTATATACGTTATGAAGACTCATATATTTGTATAAATTCATCTGTAACGAGAACCTTCTAGTCATTACCGTTTCGTAAAGAGAAATTTTTAGCGGTTTTGGAATGCGAGATGTACATAAATGCTCGACTAATTGCAATTTGCACAACTGAATAATGTTCAAAATTCTCAAATTTCAGTCTCAGTGCCTATTTTACAAATGGACTGTATCAGAGAAATAATTATTTTAGTTTCACGAATAATTTCCATCACGCAATTTTTTTCATTATAGTATTACATTTTCTTACAAATTTGAACTCCAATTTGAATTTTTATTTGAGTTGTTGTTGTTTATATAAATTTCTTTTGTTCCTGTGATTGTATGCAAAACAAAAATTTTGTTTTTGTTGGAACTGAAGTCAAAACTCTTGGATGGAACTCATGGAAAAAAACCTTTGTGATTATTTTGAAATTAAAAATAGTTGGAATGATAGGTTTTTTGGGAGGTACATATTGTTATTGTTGCTAATATAAAATAAAGTGCATATTTTCATGTTTGAATTATATTTGAATATTAGGATATATACAGTATATATAATATATATATCATATATATATATATATATAGCCTTATATATCTATATTTTAAATATATATATATAAATATATATATATATATATATATATATATAATTTATATCATATTATATCATATATAAGTATATCTAATATTCAAAACAAATTTAAATAAGAAAACGTTCACCCTTCTGCCAATGGAAAAAGAATGATAACATCAAGACTTTAAAAATCTCATTCTCAGGATATTTTTAATTTCAAACATAATCAGTGGCAACGTTTCTTTACCTACCCTGTCTCAGAATACTGAAAATCAATATCAAATAACAAATTTCCAGAATTTGAAAATTTTATATGGCCGTCAAGGAAAATTCCCTTGAAAGAAGAATAACTATGGATTCAAGTAAAAATAGTCAACAAACAACCGAATTTAAACAGGGCAGTTTCAAATTACGAAAACAAATTGTCTGATGTTTCTATTTGGCTGTTCAACAAAACTATCTTGTCTAATACAGTTTTGATTTCAAAACAGGCCGATTTGGCTGAGATGAAGTGCTGGAGCATTATTCAGTCAAGAAATTGCAGTTCTTATGGGAGAGTCAAAACAAAAAGCATTCCAAAGAGCAAAATTCTAATTGAAAACGTTAATGAAAAAGGTTCTTGTTATCAATCAATAAAAAACTGTTTTTCTCAGGAATGTTAATTTTACATGCCTAAGATGAAGATTCTGAGTTATAACAAACACCTGTTAACAAAGTTTAGCTGTTATTAATTATTATTATGATTATGTCAAAATTAAAACTTATTATTATTAAGTATTATTATTATTATTATCTTATTATTATTATTGATGATGTTCATAATTACATTTGTGATTTGCAGGTGATCAAAAATGTTTTAATTGGTCTTAGGTGTATATATACATATTATTATTATATATATAACATATATATTATTATATATATATTGTTATTATTATATTATATTATAAAACTCATATATATACATATCATATATATACTCACAATGTGCATTCATACAACAGGTAACAGGACCTCATTTGAACGGGATGGTATCTGACGGAGAATTTATTCACAAATGTCCCAAGCTTTCAAGGACTTAACTGTCCTCATCGTTTACTACTACTATGAGTGTACAGATTTTGTGTGTGTGTATAACACACACACACATCTACATATATATATATATTTATATATATATATTACAGCACACAGTGTTTACACACACACACACTTCAGCTTTAACAGACAGTTGTTCAATAGTCTTCAGACAGCTCCATAAACTGGGTGTAATGTTCAATATAATTTTCCTTTCCTCTGTAGCCAGCTTGTGGAGTCTTTTGTGATTGTGTGGCAAGAACAGATGTTCTTTCAAAACATTTTGACAATTTTTGCAGGGAACTGGAGAATGTTACGTTGTATAAAGTGACGACTACAAGAGAGAGAGAGACTTATAAAGAGAGAACTCCTCTCTCTCTCTCATAAAGAAATAAATTTCTCTCTCTCTCTCTCTCTCTCTCTCTCTCTCTCTCTCTCTCTCTCTCTCTAAAATTGCGTTGTTGTTATTAGATATTTAGCTATTGTTTGATTTTTTTCTCTCATAGTCTTATCCAGGACTCTCTCTCTCTCTCTCTCTCTCTCTTCTCTCTCTCTCTCTCTCTCTCTCTCTCTCTCTTCTTTTGCTGTGTTGTTTTTAAATATTTAGCTCGTGTTTGGTACAATTTTTTTCTCTCATCATCATGGGTCTCTCTCTCTCTCTCTCTCTCTCTCTCTCTCTCTCCTCGTTCTTCTTAAATGTCTAGCTATTGATAACAATTTTGTTTAAAACATTCACTATTTATACGAGAATAAATAAGGACGTTGGTTACCATCATAGCACTCTCTCTCTCTCTCTCTCTCTCTCTCTCTCTCTCTCTCTCTCTCTCTCTCTCTCTCTCTCTCTGTCTTCTTTTTTGCTGTGTTGTTTTTAAATGTTTAGCTCATGTTTCTCACAATTTTTTTCTCTCTCTCTCTCTCTCTCTCTCTCTCTCTCTCTCTCTCTCTCTCTCTCTCTCTCTCTCTCTCTCCTTGTTAAATGTTTAGCTATCATTTGATCAATTTTGTTCTCATTCAATTTTATACAAGTCTAAATCGTTGGTTCTCATCTCTCTCTCTCTCTCTTCTCTCTCTCTCTCTCTCTCTCTCTCTCTCTCTCTCTCTCTCTCTGTCTCTCTCTCTCTTTTCTTAATGTTAAATGTCTAGCTGTCATATCTTGATATCCATTTGTTTAACCTCATTTATATATAAAGAATAAATAAGGACGTTAGTTTACCATCATAACACTCTTCTCTCTCTCTCTCTCTCTCTCTCTCTCTCTCTCTCTCTCTCTCTCTCTCTCTCTCTCTCTCTCTCCTTGGTACGACTTCAATTTCACCCGTGATCATTTGGCTGTTTTTCTCCGTCGGACAATAGACATTGGAAAAATCCTCTTTTGCAGGTCGTATGTCAATTCATTTCAGCAGGTAGGTTAACTTCCTGTTATCTTTTAATGAACTTGTTATATCAGTTTTTGCGTGCTCTCTCTCTTCTCTCTCTCTCTCTCTCTCTCTCTCTCTCTCTCTCTCTCTCTCTCTCTCTTTAAGAGGAAGTTAGAGAAATATTGCATAGTCCTAAGTATCAGGTAACGTGTAAAATCTCTCTCTCTCTCTCTCTCTCTCTCTCTCTCTCTCTCTCTCTCTCTCTCTCTCTCTCTCTCTCTCTCTCTCTCTCTTTCTAGGAAAGGAGGAGGTAGATAATGTTCTTGCATCGTTAGTATAAGTTGACTCTGAAAAATCAATTCTCTCTCTCTCTCTCTCTCTCTCTCTCTCTCTCTCTCTCTCTCTCTCTCTCTCTCTCTCTCTCTCTCTCTAGATGGGAGGGGTCTCTCTAAGATTGCTTCAAATTTTATAAAAGACATTTGTATGTTCCCTAAATTCAAAGGGTAGTAATGAAGATAGATCTCTCTCTCTCTCTCTCTCTCTCTCTCTCTCTCTCTCTCTCTCTCTCTCTCTCTCTCTCTCTCGGGAAAGGTACTTCAAATCCTGTTAAGTACAGAAATAATTCGAAATCCCAGATCGACTCATAAATGGTATGAAGACAGATCTTTATCTGAATCCATGGAGCCTTTAGCGTCATATTGTGAAATTATTTAGTAACAAGAACCATCAACTAAGAACCAGTAAATAAGTACTTGATAATTATGACCAGAAAGTAAGGATTCAAGTCTCAGAACCAAGGACTGAAGACCAATCTCTCAGTCTCTCAAGAACAAGCCAAGGATCCAAGAAACTTGGACCAAGACTTGCAGAATCAAGGACCTAAAACCAAGGACCAAGAACTGAGGATCAAGAACCAAGGACCAAGAACTAGTGATCAGTGACCAAGAACCAAGGACCAAGAACCATTGGTTAAAAACCAAAAACCAAGGACCAAGAACCAATGGTCAGAGACCAAGAACCAAGGACCAACAAAATAAAGACAAGAGCCAATGATCAGAGATCAAGAACCAAACTTTCTAGTGGTCAAAGACTAAGAACATTGGCACCAAGAACAAAACTCCAACCATTTTAAACAGAACCAAAGCTCCAAGAACCAAGGACTAAGAACCAAGAACCAAAGACTAAGGACCGAGAACCAAGAACCAAGGACCAAGGACTGAGGTCTTCCGTAGGGGAGGGAAAGATCTAAGGAAGTTTCATCTGCTTCCACCCCCGTCCCTTGAGGTTAGGTTTAGGTATTTCCTCTCTCTCTCTCTCTCTCTCTCTCTCTCTTAACTCTCTCTCTCTTTCTCTCTCTGCTCTCTCTCTCTCGTAAAAGCAAATATTTCAGTTGTGGATTAATTTTCTCGTGGTTTTCCAGTTGTAGGGTTTTTGATAAAGCTAAAATAAAGACAATGCTTGTCAGTAAAATCAGTTTTTAAATATTTTATTTTAAATTTATGTTTTATTGAACAAGCAAATTTTTCTCTCAATTTTACAGTTTTGAATTTATTTTATTTACAATATATATATATTATTGATATAAAGTATATATATATGTTATATATATATATTATTAGCAGTTTGAAAAATGGACTTGAATTCGTTTTATAGTGCGTATATGTTTCTCATTGAATTAGTAAAATTTTTATTTATTTATTTATTAAATTGTTAATTTATTTTTTCTTTTCTAAAAACCGATCAGCTTCAGTTTCTATATTCTGTTATTATAATATGTTATTTCTTTAAGTTTCCCAGCCGTAATATTCTTTGATGCTTGAATTTCAAGTCATTTGTGGCCCTTTTTGTGGACTTGTTCTCAATATGAATGAAGTTCATCTTCTGAATAATAATAATAATAATAATAATAATAAGGTAATAATAATAATGTAGTAATAATAATAATAATAATGGAATTCAAAATCATTAATGTTAATTTTAGATATATTGTAAATCTATACAGATTGTTATTAAAAATAATGGTAATAATAATAATAATAATAATAATAATAATAATAATAATATTTTAGGAATGATATTATTGCCTGATGAAGGTGGAGGATAGGTAAATGCCTTCTTCTACTGGAGGATGAATATTCCTTATCCCAGTAATAGGAGGAGAACTACAGCTTCGACAACAAATAATAATAATAATAATAATAATAATAATAATAATAATAATAATAATAGGTTCTATTGAATATTATTGCTGCCTCAGCTGCATTTATTTTGTAGAAGACTTTTTCTATTTTCCTTATTGCGGACTTCTCTTCAGTGGAGGTGCGTGCTAACAGCTCGCCTATAGTCATTTCATGGGGAAAAGTCAAAATCTGGATTCTGCTTCTTTATATATTCTATACAGTTGGTTCTATACAATTGTTGCCGCGACGCGTTTCGACAGACTCTTCTGTCATTCTCCAGCAGGAGCTAGTAGAGGACTGGCAGATTTAGGTCCTTCTGAATTTATACACGGGCTTCAGCGGGGTCATGGATGGCGAATTCTGATTGGTTGCAGTCAGCGAACTTCAAGCCAAATTTCTGCGGCGAAGCTCGATTCTGACAGATCTTCGCAACCTGGGAATGTCATTCATTCAGCGTTCCCACTGGCCTGCCGTTGCGTGATGTCATGCCGGCTGACATCATCGGTAGTTTGGCTGCTATTGGGCTGCAGATGAATGATGTCATTATCTACTCTTTCTGTCGTAGTCGGGGATTGTCTCGAAGGCGCCTCGCTCATCAGGGCATCTCCATTCTCAGGGTTGTCGTTTTCAGGTATTCGTTGGATTTGGCGGTTATTCTGCATTATTCTTCTTAAATTCGTGGGTAGGGCGATGCCTCCTGCGTCGTATTCATTTGGTTTTCTCGGCAATGAGGAGCGCCTCTAGCAGGCGCGAACGTGAGTCAGCTGCTCTCGATTATACTTATATTTTGTATAATACTGTCGCGGGAGATGGAAATACTGTGGTAGCACGGGCGTGGTTCATGATGGCACCTCTGGGCGTGGCAGGAGATCGCTTTTATGACAGACGCATCGTGGTCATTCCAATATAAGCGCCGGGCATCCTCGGACAGGACATACAAATTGGTAGACCACGTTCTTCTGCTTGAGGTTCTCTTGCTGGTGGAGAGGGTTATTTTCATCACCAGATCACGGGTGCGGCGATTCTTATAATAAATTATAAGATTTATTCTCTTGCTGTCTTCAGTCGGTGACGTTCTCCATGACGATTTTTCTTCATGGAGTTCTCATCTCACTACTGAGATGCATTTATAATAGGTCTTTATGTCATCTTGGGGGCAGGTTGTGTGTTCTCACCGTTGTACCATTTTTCAGGCCAGTTCAATTTCTTTGTTGATGACTTTGTTAGGTAAAACCATTGTTCACAACATTTGTGCGTTAAATTCCTTGTTGGTGGTGCCAGGTGGAGCAGTGGGAGAGCCCTTTAATGAAGGCCCCTGACGGTCGTGTTCTTAAACCTGAGGGCACTCCTATCCCCATTCAAGCAAAGTCCCAAATTGGTGGATTTGTGTAACTGAACGGTCTTCAAGTTCCGTTCGTCTTTGTGACCATAACGTCGAGGAAGAGCCAGTCGTCTGTGCTGAACTCGACTATAGTTCAACACACTACATTGGGTAAGGTCAGACCCATTCATCCTCCTCGTTGTCTAGAACGAACGTCGTCAATGTATATATCGGCATATTTCTTCGGCCGTCATTCTCTCGAAGACACGTTCTTCTACGGTGCCCATGTAAAAATTTAGCAAGGGGACTTGATGGAGATATCGCCATCCTTCTGTCTATACATGTGCCCTCTGTGCGTAGTTCTTCCAGATCTCAGCAGAGCCTTCCAGAACCTTCTGGGATGTTCAGGGGTCATTGTCGGCTCTCTATAGACTTTGTTTAGGATAATCGGATGGTTTTCATTACAGGCACGTTAGTGAATAGACTCTCTATTCAGAAAGCGATGGTCCCTGCGGCCGGGGTCTCGGATCACTTTTCACATAATAATAATAATAATATTTTTTACCTTTTTATATTAAGCCTCTCAGTTTCATTGTACCTTTGTAACTATAGATGAAGCTTTGACGTCTTGCTGACTTATAACTCTTCTTTGTTTCTCGTCTTAATTGGTTTTCTTTGGGCATTTTTGTTTAGAAGTTTAATCTTTACTTTTGTTTATCTTTTTCTGTTCAGTCGCTTTGGAGACATGAAGGCTCGTAGCTTTCTACTGTACCAAGTAGGTAGGTTGGTGAGTATGCTAATAATAATAATAATAATAATAATAATAATAATAATAATAATAATAATAATAATAATAATAATAATAAATGTATGAATAATAATAATAATAATAATATGTATATTACACACATATATTATGTATATATTATTATTATATATGATTATTACAATTGTAATATATAATATTATCCCTATATATATAATATATATATATTAATATCCAATCACTACTTATATATATATATATACATATATATATAATATATATATATATATATATATATATATATATATATATATATATATATATATATGATATACATACATACATACACACACAATTTTTATTTACTGTGAATTACATAAGTAGCTTTCCCACCCGAGACATTTATATATATATATATATATATATTTTTTAAATTCCGCACTGCGTAACAAATCCCTTTTTACGAGAAATAGTTCTAATTCGGCTTTAAATTCCACCTGGCTTACGGCGCCGGGTGGTTCCCACGAGTGGGCACGTAAACGGATGTTTCATAAAACCAGTCAGTCAAACTTTTCGGCGGGTAATAGCCCATTCATTGCGTTTAGACGCGGTTTATAGAGCGGTCGGATGCGTCATTTAGGAACGTTTTTTTGTCGGGTGGAATTGAAACTCGGTTTTTATATCAGCCTTGTTTGTTTTTCCATTTTCGTTTCTCTATTTTTTTTTTTTTTTGTTTTTAGGTAATCGACTTACATTTTTATCTTTATTTATTAATTTGTTCATTTTCTCTGGATTAATATTTTATCTCCTCTTTCTGTATATTTTATTATCTTCTGTCACTTCTTTGAAATGGTTTGGAAGCTTGAATTTTCAGTCAGTGGCCCCTTTGCGTTTGCTCCGTATGAACAGGTTTCGTCTTCAAGTATAATAATAATAATAATAATAATAATAATAATAATAATAATAATAATAAATAATAATAATATATTCTTTGGAAAGCTTGAATTTCAAGTCACTGGCCCCTTTGGTGGGGTTTCCATATAGATGAGTTTCTTCATATAAAATAATAATTCGTCTTCTGCATAATAATAATAATAATAATATTCAGTTTATTTTTAACTGTTCTGATTTATCTGCATAACTGTTGAACAATAAAATGAATAAGCAAATATAATTTTTTTGCTTGATAGCCTATTTTAGCTATGAAAAAAATAGGTATAATTTTTGTATTTGAACTTCTGACTGAATTTGCTGTGCTCTCTCTCTCTCTCTCTCTCTCTCTCTCTCTCTCTCTCTCTCTCTCTCTCTCTCTCTGATAGTAAGGCTGAGGTTGAAGCCTGTTCAAGTCTGTTTAATGGAGAGACAGTGCTTGTGTTCGTGACGGTCGTTCTCAGAGGAGTTTGCAAAGCTCTTTCCAATATTGAGAGAGCATGAGATTTCCGTATTTTCCCACTCGACGTCCATAGAAGAAGGAGGAGGAGGAGGAGGAGGAGGAGGAGGAGGAGGAGGAGGAGGAGGAGGTTGTCGACCCTTTTGTGGTAGAAGCCAGCTGGACTTAGATTGATGCTGTTTTCGAAGGAGTTTTCTCTCTCTCTCTCTCTCTCTCTCTCTCTCTCTCTCTCTCTCTCTCTCTCTCTCTCTCTACAAAACGATCGAGCACTGTATTCGTTTTGCGAATAATGCTTACCCCAAGTTCCATATTTCTGGTAGACCTCTATAATTTTTTATTTCTTTTGGTACTTTTCAAATTAGAAGTATGAGGAATAAGAGTGGATTGTAAATTGTTTATATAGGAACATCCCAATGGAATTTTTTTCATACATAAAATTTTATACGGTGATACCACTTCGCATGTATACTTTTTTGTATGTAATTTTATTATGTATACATGCACAGATTTTTGCCTTTAAATGCATTTCTCTTCAGTCTACTCTTTTCAGCTCAGATTGGGAGGGCGATGACTCCAGGGTTGCTAGCCTTCTTGTCAGCTCTATCTTTTGGGGATGAGGTTGCTAGCCCCATACCGCTTTTCACCCTTGTTACGATCCCCTACATTTCAGTAACGGCCAGGTACCCAGTTTGGTACTTGGGTGAACAGACGATGAGTTTTTAACTGAGCTTGTCCCTCTGCACCAGATTTGTATATATATATATATATATATATATATATATATATATATATATATATATATATATATATATATATATATATATATATATTATATGTGTATGGAAAGGAACTATTTGAACTTTAGTCTTTTCCATATGAACGAATGTTATAGTGATTTCTAAAGCCCTATATATCAGAATGTCACTCTCTGATATATTTTGAAAGCTCAAATATTTGTAATTTTTGATTGATTTCACGTCTCCCTACACACCTCTCTCTCTCTCTCTCTCTCTCTCTCTCTCTCTCTCTCTCTCTCTTTTATATTTTGTTGCAACATATATTTTGATATCTTAATATTGACAGTGAAAAAGTGGACCGTGGAAAAAGAAGAAGGGATTTTGGAGGAAAACACGAAGTATTTGCTCTGGTATATGTTGTGGGGGGATGGTTCAGGATACCCTCCTGGTGCTGCATGGAGGGGGAGGAGGAGTGGAGGGGAGGGGGAGGGGAAGGGGAGGAGGTGAAAGAACGGCCTTCAGTATTGCAATATGTCAGGATCGTTGGAAGGTGTATTTACTGATCTGTACCATAATTCTTCATTGGTAGTGGAAGAGAGAGAGAGAGAGAGAGAGAGAGAGAGAGAGAGAGAGGTCAAAGTTTCGTCTAGAAAGATTAGAAGGGGGAATTAACTTTGAGAAAAAGGGGTGGTGAAGATTGGTGTCCAGAATTGTGTTTTGGGAGAAATTGTTTGGAAAGTATGCGCGGATGAGTTTCTCAAATACTGGAATACTGGTTTCCAGTGTTGAAAAATAATTTAAGTTTTCATTATCGGTATAAAGATCAAGGTGGGTGTATATAGCTGACAAAAACTTCATTCATATCCATATATTGGTTCTAAGCCAAATTTGTTTACATGGAAAAATTATGTATTTTCAAAATTCTCTATTAACCAGGTTTCAGTGATTCAGTCAACTGCTGTTTTCACGTCTAGGGCATAAATTCGTATACCCCGTGGGAGGGCAGTGCCGTCAGTGCACCTCATGCGGTGCACTGTAGGCATTACTTAGGGTTCTTTGCAGCGTCCCTTCATCTCCTAGCTGCAACCCCTTTCATTCCTTTTACTGTAACTCCGTTTATGGTATCCTAATTCCGTCTTAATTTTCGTTCTCTCCAGTGCAAATGGAGGGTATCCTCCCACTGAATGACCTTACAGGTCCCAGCTCTTGGTCTTTGGCCTAAATTTTATATTCCATTATATTCCATTCCATCCCAAAGTAAATACGCGATTCAAATTAAACGCTGCTATCAGTATTTTGATGGAAATGCTAATGCCAAAAATTATGAACAAAATCTAATGCTAAAATTATAAAGAAATAGTAAATGAATAATCTTAACAATATTTTTGCAAATGCAAAAAAAAAAAAAAAATAGATACAGAACAAATTAATTAAACAGTATTTTTTGGAAGTGTAGTTAAAAAAAGTAATAGGTTATGAATAGTAAAATCAGGAAAAAATAATAGATTATGAATAGTAAGATCAGGAAAAAAATAATAGATTATGAATAGTAAGACCAGAAAAAAATAGTAGATTATGAATGGTAAGATTAGAAAAAATAATAGATTATGAATATTAAGACAAGGAAAAAAATAGATTATGAATAGTAAGATCAGGAAAAAAATAGATTATGAATAGTAAGATCAGGAAAAAAATAATAGATTATGAATAGTAAGATTAGGGAAATGGGTGGTAAAACCTCAAGGCATTTCCACGAAGGTTCATTAGGGCCGGATTCATCGTCTGGAAGAACGGAATGAGGAAGAAATGGGAGCAAATATTATATGAAAAAAAGAGAGATAATGATAATGGTGGGACATGAGCTGAATATGACAGAGATGAAGGTGGATGAATCAGAGTGGCTGATTTTATCATCTCCGTTTTGAAGATGATTTGGTTGAAATTGAAAATAAAGGTTTTGGTTGAGGTAATCTCTTTGCGATTTCTGTTATGAGAGTTGAGATTTTTGTTTATGCATCTTCAACTGAAATGTCATTTTTTTTTAATTCAAAACTTTAGTCTCTCCAAATATACTGTTTAATGTTTTTATTTTAAAATTTTAAAACCCTCTCGTTCGTTTAATTAGGTATTTATTTTAATATTCTATCTGAATATGCTTAGTTTTCATGGCCATATGTTTGTAGCAAATGTGTGGTTCATGTTTGAACTACACATTTGTTACAAATGAGTTTGGGAGCAAATGTGTACTGAGCAAATTTGATGACCAGGAATATATATATATATATATATATATATATATATATATATATATATATATATATATATATATTTTAAACTATATATTCCTTTCCTATACATATTGTGTTATAATATATATATATATATATATATATATATATATATATATATATATATATATATATATATTTATAAACTATGCTTCCTTCCCTATACATACTGCGCTCAATTATATAAAAAGCGAATATCCCTTCCCGGAGCCTTTCAATACCGAGTTTTTCACTTAAACACATCTTTCCTATGTCCGATTAGGGGAAGGGGAGGGGAGGAAAGGGGTTGGTATGGCCCAATTTTTCATCATTTTCGGGCCCCGTTTTTCCTCCTCCGTTGGCCCACCCATATTTTCCCCGTCCGCTCTCTCTCACCTATCTGCACACTCCCCCTCCCCCTCCCCTCCCCTCCCCCCCCCTCCCCCCATCAGCCATAAATCTCTCCCACACCCTTTTATTCACCCTCATTAATCTCCCTTACGTCTTGTTCCCTCCTGATGGTGGATATATCACTCTTGCTCGGAGCCTGTGTTCCTTCACCTGATATTTTATCGTATATATTTTCTGCGGTTCTCCTTCGTCTGTTGTTTTAGTTTTCCCGGGAGTTTATTTCTCTCTCTCTCTCTCTCTCTCTCTCTCTCTCTCTCTCTCTCTCTCTCTCCTTGGTCTTTTATTTTGATTTTTTCCAGTATTTGATTGGTTTTAATGCTTTGTTTATCGAATAATTATGTTTACTAATTGGTACTCGAGTTTTTTTATCTCTCTCTCTCTCTCTCTCTCTCTCTCTCTCTCTCTCTCTCTCTCTCTCTCTCTCTCTCTCTTTGTAATTTGATGTGTTTGCTGAAAGTTAATGGAAACTTGATATTAAGAAATTCGTACGGAATCAAATGTTTTTTTTTTCAAAACTACAGAGATGCCCGCTCTCTCTCTCTCTCTCTCTCTCTCTCTCTCTCTCTCTCTCTCTCTCTCTCTCTCTCGTGTGAAGGTGTGTTTGCTGAGTTTTTAAAAACTTAGGATGTTTAGCCAGTCAAGTCAATATATTTTTTTCCTGTAAAAGAAAATTATTGTGCCGGCTTTGTCTGTCCGTCCGCACTTTATTCTGTCAGCACTTTTTCTGTCCGCCTTCAGATCGGAAAAACCACTGAGGCTAGAGGGCTGCAAATTGGTATGTTGATCATCCACCCTCCAATCATTAAACATACCAAATTGCAGCCCTCTAGCCTCAGTAGTTTTTATCTTACTTAATGTTAAATTTAGCCATAATCGTGCTTCTGGCATCGGTATAGGATAGGCCACTACCGTGCCGTGGTTAAAGTTTCACCGGCCGCCGCTCATATAGCATCATACCGAGACCACTGAAAGATAGATCTGTTTTCGGTGGCCTTGATTATACGCTGTACAGAAAACTCGTTTGCACCGAAGAAACTTCTGCGAATTTTTTTACTTGTTTTTTCCTGTAACTATATTGACGCGCAGATAACAAACACTGTGTATGGTACATTTGGGATGGGGGCTTCATTGTATGGACTGTCTAGAAGTCTAGACCCTATTTTCCGAACTCTCGTTCCCCCTATCTCAGTCTATCTTCTTAATGGCCGTGTTTGTAACACCTGATTCTTTTCTTCCTATTTCCGTAGAATAGTTTCATTCCTTTTCAGCCTCTTCCTAGACCACTCGCTCTCTGTTACATTAATTATGCTGTGGGTTTTGTTTTATCACGTTTTTCGTGGTCTTAAGATCGATTGTTTTTTATTTATTTTTTTTTTTTGAGATTCAAGTAGGGCTTGGAGATGAGAAGAGAGAGACTATTTTTTACGTTTGTTTTTTTTTTTGCTTGAGCGATATTTTTATTGTATTTATTCCAGCATATTTGTTTTTGTTAGGTTTGTATATACTTGAATATATGTGTTCAAGTATATATATATATATATATATATATATATATATATATATATATATATATATATATATATATATATATATATATACATATATATATAATCATACTAACCGTAAAACTTCTAAATATTTAACCCTGTTTTGGCAGTTCTACCTATTCTTCAGTTGTGTTGGATTCCAGGTACATATTTTTTTTCCTTTGTAATCCCCATGTGTCATTTATGTGAGCTTTCCTTGTAAACTTACTTTTATATTTCTTCAGTCTTCTAAGTAAAGGACGACAGACAGTCGAAAGGCCTCGCAGCACTCCAGTGTTTCTCTTTCCTTCGTGGATTTTGTCTTTATTTATACATTCATCATGTTCCATATTTTCGTGATGCAGTTATACATATGTATATATATACATTTATTCAGTATATTTATATATATATATATATATATATATATATATATATATATGTGTGTATATATGTGTATATGTGTGTGTGTGTGTGTGTGTATGTTTGCCTGTGTGTATATGCTATAAAGGTGTAAGCCTATTTTTCCACGCAATTATGGAGCGCATTTTCACATTTCATTTTTCCGAGTATAATGAACGCTGCCAGTCGCCGCCAGCTCATTTCCCTTTCACAGCGAAAGTGAAACAGAAAGTCCTCATTTCCTCTTTTTATTTAAAGATTCGAAAATGAACCCAGTTAAAAAAAAAGTGGATCAATCATTGCTGTGATCGGGAAGCTATTAGTGAGAGCTATTAGTGAAACTATTAGTGAATTCAGTTGAAATATGTCGGATTTTAAAAAAGTTTTTTTTTTTTTTTTTTTTTTTTGAATCGTAGACTTCTTCTCGGATTAACCAACAAGTCTCGACATTATTTGAATCGTTCCAGTTTTCGTTAATGAGTGAAGTTTTGACGACTCTCTCTCTCTCTCTCTCTCTCTCTCTCTCTCACCTGATATTTCAAGCGGACGTCTAAGATATTTCAAGCGGATTGTCATCTGCAGTTATTCGTCTCTCTCTCTCTGAGCTGTACAGTTTTGACAACCTCTGTCACTCTAGTCTGGATCTCTCTCTCTCTCTCTCTCTCTCACCTGAGGATTGTGTCGCTGATGTAATGGTTTCGGATCTTGAAATGATTGATCCTGTTAGTCCGGAAGATAGGAATGGTAATTGTCTCTCTCTCTCTCTCTCTCTCTCTCTCTCTCTCTCTCTCTCTCTCTCTCTCTCTCTCTCTTATCATGATGTTGGTTTTGAGAAAGCGTGTCCTATTTGTTTTGATAATAATAATAATAATAATAATAATATAATAATAATAATGGTTATTGAAATTGGGGTAGCAATAATGATATTGATGAAGACTGTTTATGCCCTGTTTATGACTAAGCTCCAGTAATGCTGTTATTGATCATTTTAAATATATTGTTTATCATCAACATTAAACGACAGTGCCGTTGATAACAACATTAATTTCTTGCTCTTTCTCCTACAGGTAAAGTTACTTATGCTTAATTAACGCTTGGAGTTGTGTCCTTGACAAGTGAGTATTTTGGCTGATGGTTAGAATTCGTTCTTTAGAGCGAAGCTGTGGCTTACCATATTGTCAATGTCAGGCTTGCAGGTTGAGTGAGCTGATACGGTCGATTGTACGTGATTTAGAAAAATTAATTTTTATTTTGTTGTATTTACCTGTCTGTTGTCTATATAGGTGAATGTATGTATGTATTTTATCTATGTATGTATGTATTCATGTATGTATGTATATATATATATATATATATATATATATATATATATATATATACATATATATATTATTTATTTATATATTTATACATGTACACACACATATATACACATATTTATATATAAATATATATATATATATATATATATATACATAGATAGATACTTAGATAGATACTTAGATAGATAGATAGATAGATAGATAGATAGACATGAATATAACAAACACGTATGTAAAATTTTCATAGAGTTTCTTATTTACAAAAAAAGCGAGTTCTTTTCATTTTCAATCGCCTTATACGTCTGTACTCAGCATCCCCCGTCAAAAAAAATGCAAAATAAAAAAAAAAAAGGAAAGGAACTGATAAGTTTGAGAGGGGTGCCAAGAGAGAAGCAAAACAAAATATGGTTAGCAAGTAACTCAAAGTAAAACGAGGAATTTAACATTTTTTTTTTTACCCTTCGTTCTTTTCCACAATATTTTCTTAGTTAATTTCGTTCGTTTGTTTTTGTAAATTATTTTTCTATTTTTACATTTTTTAACAGTTATTTTTATTGTGGTAGTTACAGTAAAGGTTTAAGGCGAATGAACTATTGCTGAGAGAGAGAGAGAGAGAGAGAGAGAGAGAGAGAGAGAGAGAGAGAGAGAGAGAGAGAGAGAGCAGCTTTTACACATTACTTTTATTTTCACATTTAAAATTTTTTGTTATTGAGGTAGAAATACGGGTCTAAGGCATATTTGTATGAATGTTAGTATATTAGAGAGAGAGAGAGAGAGAGAGAGAGAGAGAGAGAGAGAGAGAGAGAGAGAGATTTACACATTGTTTTTATTTTTACATTTACATTTTTTTCATTGTGGTGTGAGTAAGGGTTCAAGTTATATATTTGTGTAGGAGTGGTGATATATTATGAGAGAGAGAGAGAGAATCACGCTGATTAAACGGGAGATAAACAAGGGCCGTAATGTTGATTCATGGAGGCAATTGCAACCTTGCCATATTCATCAGCTTAATGTTTCCTCCCTGGAAGAGAGGAAAAACACTAAGAGGTGCTGAGTAATTTCTTAATTGCTAGTAATTAGTGTGAGGAGGTTTCATACATAGTCATTATCATCATCTGCTGATGAAAGGGAATCTGAGTGAGTCTTTCTAAGTTCTATTCTTCTTCTTGTGTTTTTGGTTAAAAGTAGAGCGTTTTTTTGGTTGGCCAAGGTAGCGAAAAACAGCCATGCCATATGTTAACTCACTTGTATAGCATAGACGTGATTTCAACAGGATGATTGATCTTATGTGTAACCTGGCGCCGAGGGCTGGAATGGGAATAATTTCAGTTCATGTAAAAGTAATAGTATTTGCTTTGATACTTGATAAAAACATCTATCTTCTTATTTGATCTATTTTTTATAAAGCTTTCTCGCAGAGAGAAAGGTGACATTTTTGTAAACATCTCTGGTAAATACTTCTGGATAAGGCTTATTTTTGATAACCTTTCGAGGTTGATTGACTACATCCAGATTACGTAAACACCTTCAGAAGAATCTCCTGAAGATGGAAGAACAACAGCTATTACTTTGGGTGTCTTGTTTTTTTTCTCTTTATTGTTATTTTTGTTTTTTTTTTTATTTTACCTCTTGGCCGAGCTTGTACCTTATCCCAGGCTCTGTTGATGTTTCTTCACGTGTGGGATCCAGAGCAGATGATGGCTAGGCCTCTCTCTCTCTCTCTCTCTCTCTCCTCTCTCTCTCTCCTCTCTCCTCCTCCTCCTCCTCTCCTCCTCCTCCTCCTCCTCCTCCTCCTCCTCCTCCCTCCTCCTCCTCCTCTCTCCTCCTCCCTCCTCCTCCTCCTCCCTCTCCTCTCTTCTCTCTCTCTCTCTCTCTCTCTCTCCTCCTCCTCTCTCCTCCTTCTCCTCCTCCTCCTCCTCCTCCTCCTCCTCCTCCTCTCTCTCTCTCTCTCTCTCCTCCTCTCCCTCCTCTCCTCTCTCTCTCCTCTCTCTCTCTCTCTCTCCTCCTCCTCCTCCTCCTCTCTCCTCCCCTCCTCCTTCCTCCTCTCCTTCTCTCTCTCTCTCCTCTCTCTCTTCTTTCTCTCTCTGTCTCCTCCCCTCCCTCCTGTTTTTCCTGACTCCTCCTCCTCCTCCTTAGTCCTCTCTGTCTCTCTCTCTTTTTCTCTCCTCTCTCTTCCCCTCCTCCTCTCCTTTCCTCCTCCTCCTCCTCCTCCTCCTCCTCCTCCTCCTTAATCTCTCTCTCTCTCTCTCTCTCTCTCTGACTGTTTCTTTATTTATTTCTTATTTATTTATTTCTTTTAAATATTAACTCTCATAAGTTTTTTCCCTCTTGTGAGGTTAAATGTTTTTATCATATATATATTAGTATATATTATATATATATGTGTGTGTTTTTTTTATGTGTATTTATATACCTTTTTCCTGTATTTCATGAATTAAAATACATATGTCCTTTTTGTTTAATTACATGATAAAGACTTTTAACGGAAAAAATTTTTTAGATAATGAACTTAAAAATAAAAATTAACTGAAGACAGTCTTTATCATATATATATATAATATATATATATATATATATATATATATATATATATATATATATATATATATATATATATATATATATATATGTCTTCCTTAATTTTTGGCTGCTTATGTGTTCAGTTAATTTTTATTTTTGTTTCACTGAATCATTATTTATATTCTTGATCTTTTTCGTCAAAGTATTATCATCTAAAGGAGCCAATAGTTATATAACTCAGCTTATCATTTTCATTTACTATGATTGCCTTTTCAGAAAAACAGTATTCCCTCTCTCTCTCTCTCTCTCTCTCTCTCTCTCTCTCTCTCTCTCTCTCTCTCTCTCTCTCGTAATCATCATCTCATTTCATGGATGCTGGAGGAAAGATTATAAACCTTTATTTCTTTAGAAATGGAACCCAAAGGTGCCTTTACAATGTAACGTTATGTAATTACTATATTATGTAATTACTTCATTTCTTCTGTTCCTACTACGTAAACAAGTAAAAAATGCGCCGAAGTTTCTTCGGCGCAATCGAGTTTTCTGTACAGCCGCTACAGCGTATAATCAAGGCCACCGTAAATAGATCTGTCTTTCGGTGGTCTCGGTATAATGTGTGTGAGCCGCTGCCCATGAAAACTTTAACCACGGGGCGGTGGTTGCCTGTCCTATATCGTTGCCAGAAGCACGATTATGCCTAACTTTAACCTTCAATAAAATAAAAATTAATGAGGCTAGAGGGCTGCAATTTGGTATGTTTGATGATTGGATGGTGGATGATCAACATAGCAATTTGCAAGGATTTTTCAGAACACTGGCGTAATAGCATCGAATTATATTGAAGGCGAAACGGAAAGAAACTTTCTAAACGAAAGTATATGAAAAAAAAATTATCTTCTGGGTTCCTTTGAAATCTAAGGAAGGTTAATGATCTTTGCTTTCTCTTAAACATTAATGTTTTATTTTAAGTCACATTAAAGGCAGCAGTTACGATTTGGACCATCGTCGGATGGCCTCTTGTTTGACAGTTTTCATAAGTTGTATTTTAACAGAGAATCTTTCTCTTGATCTTTTCCTGCCGAGAGCGACCAGATTCGCTGAACAGCAACACCAGTATGGCATAAATGTGCCTCGCTGTCGAACTTCTCAGTTCCAGAGGTCCTTTATTCCTCCTCACGCCGCCGCTGGACTGTGGAATAGTCTCCCTACTGAGTAATGTCAGGCAATTGGAACTTGGGAAGTTCAAGCGAAGGTTCAGTGCATTACTACCCTAATACAATTTCTCCTTGTATTTTATTATATTTTACTGGCATTTTTATCTATTTGTTTATTTTGTTACATCATTTTATTTTTCGTATAACTGGTCTCTTCATTTTGTATTTCCTGTTACCTTTGTTACTTCTTTCAAATGAACACCATACCATACGAATAGGGTTCATCTTCTGAATAATAATAATAATAATAATAATAATAATAATAATAATAATAATAATAATAATAATAATCATAATATTCTTTGGAAGCTGGAATTTCAAGTCAATGACCCCTGTGGGCTTGTTGCAGATAAATATTATAATAATAATAATAATAATAATACACAATAATAATAATAATAATAATAATAATAACAACAACAACAACAACAACAACAACAACAACAACAACAATAATAATAATAATAATAATAATAATAATAATAATAATAATAAATAAATATAAATAATAATAATAATAATAGTATTCTTTGGAAGCTTGAATTTCAAGTCAACGGCCCCTGTGGCCTTGTTCCATATGAATAGGGCTCATCTCCTGAATAATAATAATAATAATAATAATAATAATAATAATAATAATAATAATAATAATAATAATAATAATGAACCAAACAAAAACTTCTTTCAGTTTTCTTCTGAAGCTGAAAAAGGGTCACAGTGAGGACCTGAAAGTACTCTAGTTTAAAAGCAACATGTAAATATTTACAAGTAAACAAGTTACACACAGGAATCTTGTGGGTTTCTCTTTCAATAATAATAATAATAATAATAATAATAATAATAATAATAATAATAATAATAATAATAATAATAATAATATTAATAATACCCCGTGGAAGTCTGTAAAATTTAAAATTCAGATTCTAATTAATATTCACTGCAACATGAGAAGGGTTACCATAACAATCAAATAATTATAAATTGACTTTCTGTCATCCAAAGTGCTTTTTTCTTTTATCAGACTTTCTCGTAGCGCGCATTATATCCTTTCATAATACTTTCGCCAGGGGGCAGGCTTCTGATCTCTGGGTGCATTTGGGTACGCTTTTGACGATGCAAACTTTCCCAGGGCATTTCCCGAGGAAATATTTCCGTGTTTGTTTTTATGCGTCCCGTTTCCAAGAATCGTGTATGTATATATATTTCAAATCGGCGACTTACTCTGCTCTCATACACACACACACACACACACACACACACATATATATATATATATATATATATATATATATATATATATATATATATATATATATATAAATCTCTAATCAACTATGAGCACGTGTTTTCATAAATGGAAGGCCATGGCGCTTACCGATTCACCCACACCTGTGTGAGGCTATTTGATATTAGTCAGAAATTTTGTGTGTGTATATATATATATATATATATATTATATATATATATATATATATATAATATATATATATATATATATATATATATATATTCTTTCTTTTGAAAGTTGAAATGAGACGGATATATCTTGAGAGAGAGAGAGAGAGAATCTGTCCTCATTACTTATATAAATCTATCCTGGAATATAGGTTATTTATATACTTGAGAATTTTTGAAATACAATCTACCTCTCCCTTCGGGGGTAAGAGAGAGAGAGAGAGAGAGAGAGAGAGAGAGAGAGAGAGAGGAGAGAGAGAGAGAGAGAGAGAGGAAGAGAGAGAGAGATATCTGTCTTCATAACTTATCTGAATCTATTCGGGAATATAGGTTATTTATATACTTGAGAATTTTTGAAATACAATCTATCTCTCTCTTCGGGGGTGAGAGAGAGAGAGAGAGAGAGAGCAGTAGTCACAAACAGAAATTTTCCTGCAGTAGAATTCATTGGAGAGAGAATATATATGATTAAGAAAAAACCGAAATAAATTGGAATAACTAAACTGCTAAAATAAAATCCCCTTTTTTCCAATTCCATGAATAATGTCGAACGCCAGTTTTAACAGCACCGATATTCGTTTTCATTCTCACGCTACTGAACGCTGCCATTTAGATAATTAACACGAGTCTCAATAAAAAAAAAAAATTATATAAAGAAAGATTTAGGCGAATGAAATGGATTTAATGGTTTGGCTGAATTGAAATATTTTTTTTTTTTTATTTAAAAAAATTTTTTTAGCATTTTTGAAACCTTATATTGTAGGAGGAGGTAGACCATGCATAAAAATGCTCTGTAGTTTTTGAAATGGAAAGTCAATATACTGGTTTGTGCCACGCAAAATATGTAAATGAATAAATAAAAAAACTAAAAAATAAAAACTTTTTCATTTCGGATTTATATTTTTAGATATAAAAATATCTCATTGTTTTTTTTCAGATTTTAAGTTTTTTTAGATAAATTATTAAATGAAAAATATTACATTTTTTACTTCAGATTTTTTTTGCTAATAAACAAAAAAAATTATAATTGATTATTTTTTAGATTAGTGAATGAATAAAAATCATTGCATTTTGTATTTAGTTTTTTTGATAATTGAATAAATGAAAATAAATATTTCATTATTTTTGTATTTCATATTTTTTATTTTTTAGGTAAATGTATAAATGAAAATAGACATTTCATTATTTTTTTTTTTCATCTATATTATGTACTTTTTCTAGATAAATGAATAAATAAAAAGATATTGCTTTATTTTTTCCAGATTGTTTATTTTTTTATATAAATGAATCAGTGAAAAAATATGTACCATTGTTTTTTTTTTATTCCAGATTGTTTATTTATATATATTTTTATGGTCCCGATGGGGAAGACAAGAATCACATTGCCAAACATTCGTTAATGAAATAACTGCTGTATTATTATTTTTTTTACAGGACATCGATAGAGGCAGGCTTAATGGATGAGATTAATCCCATTAATGGATGAGAGATCGTTTTAAGAGCAGTACTCGACTTTTTATTTTGGGGGGATTGAGAACTGTCGACGATCCTTGGTGGGTGGAGGGGTGAGAATTATTTACGATGCTTGGTGGGGAACGGGAACTTTCGACGATCCTTAGGGGATGGAGGGGGTGAGAGCTGTCGACAATCTTTAGGGGTGGAGGGGGTGAGAACTGTCGACGATTTTTAGGGGGTGGAGGGGTGAAAATTGTCTACGATACTTCGTGGGAAGGACGAGAACTGTCGACGATTTTTAGGGGGTGGAGGGGTGAAAATTGTCTACGATACTTCGTGGGAAGGACGAGAACTGATAACGATCCTTAGGGGGTGAGAACTGTCGACGATCCTTGATGGGTGGAGGGGTGAGAATCGTCTACGATCCTTGATGGGGTGACGAGAACTGTCGACGATCCTTAGGGGAAGGAGGGGGAGAGAACTGACGACGATCCTTGGTGGGTGGAGGGGGTAAGAATTGTCAACGATCCGTGGTTGTGGTTGGGGAGACGAGAACTGTCGACGATCCTTGAAGGGGGCGGGGGGATGAGAACTGTCAACAATCCTTGGTTCGTGTTAGCTGGGGATAACTGTCGACGATCTTTGGTGGGGTTGGGGGCACAACAACTGACGACGATCTTTGGTGGGGGTGGGGACAAGAACAGACGACGATCCTTGGCGGGGGAGAGGGGGGGGAGGAACGGTAACCGTCGACGATCCGCGTTCCTGGTAGTCACTTTCCATCAGACATTACAACTTATTCTTGCGCCTTCTTCATTTTGGAATTGAAATACGCTTTTAGACAGTGAATATCTTTGTCTGGTGTTTTTCAAAGTCACTTTATTTTACTTAAATTTTATCGCTTTATTTTACTTAATTTTTATTGCTTTATTAGACTTAATTTTATTGCTTGATTTGACTTAAATTTATTGTTAGTTTTATTGCTTATTTTTGTCAAGGATCATAAAATCACATTTTTGCACGAAGTAGGACTTAATTTTTGGGGTTGCGAAACAGAAATGGTGACTATTCGCTAAGCGCCTTCCGTTTTGCTGACTTTATGGGCTGTTTGAAGCAGCGTTTTGTGGCGAGGTGCTCAAAGATGCAAAAAAATAGATAGATAAATAAATAAATGGAATAATAAAAATAAATAAATAAAATTCTCGCGTAACCGTGCCTTAAAATTTGGCTATCATTCCTGTTTCATATTTTATTGCATTTTTTTATTTCTTGAATATAAAATTAATGTGTACATATAACTTTCTCTCTTCTTCTCTCTGGGGTGCACGGTGCCTTTTTGAAGGACTCTTGATTTCTGGGGTAGGTAACCTCTCTCTCCTCTATGTCTCTCTCTCTCTCTCTCTCTCTCGTCCCATCTGTAATTTCACCTCACCTCTCATTCTCTGTCGTCCCATCTGTAACTCTCTCAATTTTCTCTCTCTCTCTCTCTCTTGTCTCTCTCTCTCTTATCTCTTGAAGTGAAGGATTCCAGATTCGTCATAGGATATTCATAAGGATCCATTTATCTCATTCCCGATGTTAAAGAAAGTTCTAATACTTTCTTTATGGAAAAACTTTCTCTCTCTCGGTTTTATTAGTTTTTTGTCTCCTAGAATTGGAGGGTCCATGAAATCGTAATATGAGAATTGAAGTGAAGGATTCCAGATTGGTAATAACACCGATTCATAATAAGGATCCATTTATCTCATTCCACGATGTTAAAGAAATTCTAATAATTTCTTTTATAACAGAAAACTTTAATAATCGGTTTTATTAGTTTTTTCTCAGTAAAACATGAGTTGAGGGTCGTAAGAATAACAGTAAAACATAATAATAATAATAATAATAATAATAATAATAATAATAATAATAATAATAATAATAATAATAATAGAAAAACATGATAATGATATAATAATAATTATAATAATAATAATGACTTAAGGTTCTTTGCGGCGTCCCTTCGGCCTCTAACTGCAACCCCTTTCATTCCTTTTACTTTACCTCCGTTCGTATTCTCTTTCCTCCATCTTGCTATCTACCCTCTCCTAACAATTGATTCATAGTGCAACTGCGAGGTTTTCCTCCTGTTACGCCTTTTAATCCTTTTGCTGTCCATTTTCGTTTCAGCGCTGAATGACCTCAGAGGTCCCAGTGCTTGGCCATTAGCCTAAATTCTATATTGTATCTATGTATCTATCTATCTATCTATCTATCTATCTATCTATCTATCTATCTAATAAGAATATCATATGAAATGTACTGTGAAATCCGAACTTTGTTCTCAAACTTTGTTCTCATAAAATATAATGTTCTCATGAAATATAACTTCAGCAAACTTTGTTATAGACTGTTCTCGTGTTCTCATGTTATGATTTATTGTCGTATATATCTTCAGAATTTATCCAGATTGTGCCTCAAACTCACGTTGGTAGTTTCCTCTACTGAAGGTTATTTTCACGTTATTTTCACGTATCTTTATCTCCGTTCCTCTTGTTACGTTTATTCTTTACATCTTTTTACACTCGGTATTAGTTTTCATTAACCTTCCAGTATTTCCTATTCCTACCCCCGTTCATTTATCTGGTGTTTTCCCTGATTGCTTGTTTCGTACAGTTGTATATATTTATTGTCGGGTGGTCTTTCTCTCTCTCTCTCTCGCCTCTCTTTTGTTTTCATTTCCCCTCGTTACTGTTCTTCTTTATTGTTCCCATTTCTCGTATTCCACTGAATTCGTTGGCTGGAGGAATATATGTACTTTGGCAGTTTACTGTTATATTCCTTTTATTTTTGGTGACTGATTTTGTACATTATTTTTAATGTATAGTATGATCGTTACCTATGTTGCATCAGTGGTTTGGTTTGTGTTCTTTTATTTTTTGTTTATTTTCCTTTACTTTATATTGTTGTTTTGTATTTATTAATTTATTTATTTTTCTGTTTTTCCTAAGTTTGTGTTTTGCTTTTCTTGAATTCCATCAATCAAGCAGCTACAGTAAACGATTGTTTATCCTCAAAAGGTTCCATTCTCTCTCTCTCTCTCTCTCTCTCTCTCTCTCTCTCTCTATCTATATCTATCTATATCTATCTCTCATATTATATTATAACCAATATATGTAAATCATTGTTTTCTCTACTCGGAAAATCTCTCTCTCTCTCTCTCTCAACTCTCTCAACTCTCTCTCTCACTGTAAATCATTGTTTATCCACGAGAGAATCCATCTCTCTCTCTCTGTATAAATATATATATATATATATATATATATATATATATATATATATGTATGTATGTATATATATAATATATATATGTATATATATGCCTTTTATATTTATAAATTAGGTATATATATCTCTATCTCTCTCTCTCTCTCTTATTTCTCTCTCTCTCTCTCTCTCTCTCTCTCTCTCTCTTTCTCAGGTGTGTGTGTGTGCATTAGATGTATTGCCCCGTGTTATTAAAACCGATCGTAACTCTTGGTAGGGAATGGCTGGTCAGTCGCGGCGCAAGTTTATGGTGTGGTTTCTCATTTGATCGGTGCTTTCCGAAGGGGTGAACGACCTGTAGGGGAAGAGGAGTTTATGGATGGGAAATGATGGGAAGTGGGAGGTGGGGCTTTTGGGATGGGGGAATGGAGGGGGGAGCGAAGGGACTCGAGAATGATGGAGTATTTTTTTAAAGAATTTTATTTTTCGATGGTAAATATAATATAAGGAAGATGGGGCAATGAATGGAATGGGTAGAGATGAATGGAATGGAAGGAGAGAGAGAGAGAGAGAGAGAGAGAGAGAGAGAGAGAGAGAGAGAGAGAGAGAGAGAGAGAGAGGACCCGGAAGACGCACGGGTGATGCCATAGGGTGGTCGTAGCCACTCCAAGGAGTGACATACAGCCCATATTACTTTGTGATATACGGCAGGACCTGAGCTTGCATCCCTTGGCGGAGCGCGTGTGTATACGCAGACTTTACGATAACGGAAACAGCCGCCCTAATTTCCTTGGCCCCATAATTCTACGTCGTTTGAGGAGGAGGAGGAGGAGGAGGAGGAGGAGGAGGAGGAGGAGGAGGAGGAGGAGGAGGAGGTGGAGGAGGAGGAGGAGGAGGAGGAGGAGGAGGAGGAGGAGGAGGAGGAGGAGGAGGAGGTGGTGGAGGAGGAGCAGAGGTGCCGAGGTAAGTGTTTGAAAGGGGGCAATAAAATTTCTGGAGTGTGGGAAAAGTATCCTGGCTGGCCCACCTGGCTGAACCAGGCTGCTGTGAGGTCCGGCTGATACAGGTTGTCTGTACAGGGAGGTGGATGGAAGATGGGAGGAGAAGGATGATAGGAATGGGAGGTTATCGGATAGTGGGAGTGAGGAAAGAAGGAGTTTACGAGGTAATGATAGGAGTTAGTCAGTGAACAGAAGGAGTTAGGAAGTCAACGTTGTTGATGAACACGGTAGATCTTGGGTGGCAATAGCAGGGATGTACTGTATATATATATATATATATATATATATATATATATATATATATATATATATATATATATATATATATATATATATATACACATATATACACACACACACTACTGAAAAGCATGAGAAGATATGCATAGAGGAGTTAATTTCATTTACAAATGAATTGCCTTAACTTTCTTGTCATCCCAACCAGTGAACTGTTTGGTTAAGGTGATTATAGGTTTATGATGTAATCCGGTTAGCA
>NC_089745.1:1330917-1345917 GCF_040412425.1 Macrobrachium rosenbergii | reverse complement strand
AGAGCATCAGAAACTGTTAGCATTCAATGCGGGAAAAACGTAGTGTTTTCTGTGTATGGAAAGACTTTGATCCTTTTGATTGTATTCACTAAAAGCAATGAAATCCTATTGAGAGAGAGAGAGAGAGAGAGAGAGAGAGAGAGAGAGAGAGAGTTAACATATCTTAAATGATAATGTAAATGGTAAATATATAAACAAGTTATACGCCATTAAGTCACTTAGATTCTTAATAAATAAATAAATTCACATAGAAGGTTCTTCATGCATTCGGAGAATGAGACTTCACGTTTCATGAAGAAGAAGAAGAAGAAGAAGAAGAAGAAGAAGAAGAAGAAGAAGAAGAAGAAGAAGAAGAGGAAGAAGAAGAAGAGTGTCTCTATACAAAAATACAATTGAGTGTCTTGTCAAGATACAATTGAGTATCTGTATAAATGGACAATTGAGTGTCTGCATATAAAAATACAATTAAGTGTCTGTATATGAAAATACAATTGATAGTCTATGTATAAATATACAATTATATCTGTACAAAAATACAGTAAATGTATATAAAAGTACAATTGAGTACCTATGCAAAAATACAATTAATGGTCTCTGTATGAGAAATGCCCTTCGAACAATCCCCGAGAGATGAAATAGAATTCAGAATCCACGGGCATGGCCGAAAATAATGAATATTAATTTTTTGAAAAAACCTAATCCCTGGCCCCGACCGATGAAACTCCAAACACAGAGTCGATGTGAATGTGACGTTTGTTTTTTTTTATTTTTGTCCTTTTAAAATGTAAAATGCCAAAAAACGTTATAAAAGCTTTCTTCCCCCGCTGGGTGGGGCAGAGGGAGGAGGGGGCGGAATCCCCCCTCCTGCATGCTGACGTTTTTTTGGCGTGGCTTTCAAGGGAAATAGTAGACTAAAACCGGTATTTTTTGGCGTTTTTTTTTCTTTACTTATTTATTCAACTGCTTATCTATTCATTTATCTTTACTCCCCGCCCTCCCCCCGCCCCCGTGTGTGTGTGTGCGTTTTTATTACAGGGTCGGAATGAATTGTTAATTTTGTATTAAAGTGCAGTGCTGGATGTTATAATTTGTGTGTGTGTGTGTGTGTGTTTAGAAATTGCGTATGCAACACGGCTTAGTTTCATCATGCGTTGCATATTGCATAATGCTGTATTTGGTTTGGTATGTATATGTCATTGCTTAGCTTTGCTATTGGTCTATCTATCTATCTGTCTTTATAGAACCTGTATGTATCTTATCTTATCTGTCTGTCTGTCTGTCTTTATAGAACCTCTGTCTATCTATAGAACCTGTATCTATCTGTCTATCTATCTTTATAGAGCCTTCATCCATCTATCTATCTATCTGTGTGTCTTTATAGAACCTCTATCTATCTATCTATCTATCTATCTATCTATCTATCTATCTATCTGTCTGTCTGTCTGTCTGTCTGTCTTTATAGAACCTCTAACTATCTATCTATCTGTATTTAAAGAACCTCTATCTACTTATCTATCTATCTATCTATATATCTGTCTGTCTTTATAGAACCTCTGTCTATCTATCTATCTATCTATCTATCTATATCTATCTATATAGAACCTCTATCTATCTGTCGGTATCAATCTATTTATCTATCTGTCTTTATAGAACCTTTAACTATCCATCTATCTATCTATTTGAATTTCTAGAACGTCAACTAATACCACTTTGTACGCATGCATTCGTAAAACTTCTTCACCTGCAACCTCTTGTGCTCCCACATGCACGCACGCGCGCACGCACGCAAGCACGCCGCATACCTCTCAAGCACGCTTGTAATTCCTGGACACTAAGTGTGAAAAGATATTAAGTTTTATCTTTCTCCAAAATTTTACTGAATCGAGAAATCAGAAAGATTCTGTTGGTTACGATATATTTGCAAGGCTTTTAAGCAAGTCCTCCCCAACACACCCCCAACGTAGGTTGGTCCTATTAATGGATATACTCCCCCCCCCCACAGAATGTCTCTGCGAGGAGAGACAGGATAAATAGACTCCTTATAGTGTCCACTGGTTGCTGTGTGCAGACCCAATTTTTTCCTCCCCTTTATGGGGTTTCTCGTGTTACCAGAAAGATAAATAAAAGGGTACAAAGGGTGGGTCTTCCCTCCCCTTCCCCCCTTCCATTCCCCCATTTTATTTTTCTGTAAAAGAAAGGCTATTGTGCCGGCTGTGTCTGTCCGTCCGCACTTTTTTCTGTCCGCACATTTTCTGTCCACTTTTTCTGTCAGATCTTTCAAAACCTCAGATCTAAAAACTATAGAGGGCTGCAAATTGGTATGTTGATCATCCACCCTCCAGTCATCAAACATACCAAATTGCAGCCCTCTAGCCTCAGTGGTTTTGATTTTATTTAAGGTTAAAGTTAGCCATGATCGTGCTTCTGCCAACGCTATAGGATACGCCACCACCGGCCCATGGTTATAGTTTCATGGATCGCGGCTCACACAGCATTGAATCGAGACCACCGAAAGATAGATCTATTTTCGATGGCCTTGATTATGCGCTGTATAGAAAACTCGATTGCGCCGAAGAAACTTCGGCGCATTTTTCACTTGTTTTAATTTCTGTTATTTTCTATTTTTAGTTTGTGCTGTTTCTTGGTCCTGCATTTCTTTATTTAGCGCTCTCTCTCTCTCTCTCTCTCTCTCTCTCTCTCTCTCTCTCTCTCTCTCTCTCTCTCTCAAAAACGTAAGTGAATATATTTTATTGTATTCGATGTACTGTAAGTGTAACTCAAATATACTAATTCAATTTTATAACGATTCAAATGATACAGTTATATTTATTTATCCATGTGTAAAAATATAAATATGAATAATAAATATACTTTCATGTCTGTGTTTTAGAGCGTGTCCGTCTGTCTATATGTGTCTGCGGACACCGAAGCTTTCACTCGTATATAAAAATTTACGGGAAAGGCAAATGCCAAATATATTCAGATTCTATTTTAGGACGTGAATACGCATTGTGATTCTCGCTGGAAGCATTTGATCGGCGGCGCTACTATTCATGGAATATGATACTACCGCATGTTGAAGTTTTTTGGGGGAGTGAAAGAACGGTTGAGGAAATCGAGCGAGTATTTTGGAACTGGGTGTGCTGGTTGGATGTTATCTATTGCATTGTTATTTTATTTGTTCATTAATTTTATTTTTTGTTTATTTGCGTATAATTTATATATTTTTGTAATTGCTGAGAAACACTGCATCCACAGTGATTACTTGACAGTTGTTAAGGTAAAAATGAAAAGACGTGACATAAAAATAACGTAATTCTATCAGGTAATCGAATGAGTTAATGAGAGAGAGAGAGAGAGAGAGAGAGAGAGAGAGAGAGAGAGAGAGAGTTTTGACAATGAGAGGATGGGAAAAGACAAAAGTTGAGAGAGAGAGAGAGAGAGAGAGAGAGAGAGTTCTGACTTTGAGAATGGAACCAATACAAAAAAGAAAAGTTGAGAGAGAGAGAGAGAGAGAGAGTAGTCTTGTCACTGATAACAGAACCAAAATAAAAGATGAGAGAGAGAGAGAGAGAGAGAGAGAGAGAGAGAGAGAGAGAGAGAGAGAGAGAGTTTTGACATTGAGAAGAGAACCAAAGTAAAATACAAAAGTTATTGGAGAGAGAGAGAAGAGAGAGTTTTGTCATTGAGAAGAGAACAAAATAAAAAAGAAAGTTATTAGAGAGAGAGAGAGAGTTTTGACATTGAGAACGAAACCAAAACAAAAGAAAAACGAAAGGTTTGTTATTGTTAAAGAATAAACATTCTCCAATTATCTCCCCAATAATTTTGTCAGAGTGAATAAATACCAGAGGAATCATTCTGAAAATACATTTCGATTATATCCACTTGTGATACTGATAATGGCTTTTATGACCTTTTAGCACTGTCAGTAACGATACCTGCCCGCGGTAATGCCCGGATTACGAGAGAGAAAATTACTAATTTTGTCCTGGTGTTATTCATTAGATGAATAAACGAATTTTAATTGGGGTCATTATTAAGTTAATGGATTACAGTTATTATTACAATTTCGATAGTTATTTTTTTTATATTTAATTTTTTTATAATTCTTATATTTTTTACTTTTGGTTTTTTGAGTATCGTGAAAACTTTTCTGTAGATCTGGCAGATTCTCTCTCTCTCTCTCTCTCTTTTTTGATTCATGTGTGAAAATTCTTCTCTTTCTCTCTCTCAAATTTTGATTACTAGTGTGAATAATCTCTCTCTCTCTCTCTCTCTCTCTCTCTCTCTCTCTCTCAAATTTTGATTCCTAGTCTCTCTCTCTCTCTCTCTCTCTCTCTCTCTCTCTCATTCAGAGTAATGAAAATGTCCCTGTCTCTGTCAAAAATTTTCATTCGTGGTGCGAAAATATCTCTCTCTCTCTCTCTCTCTCTCTCTCTCTCTCTCTCTCTCTCTCTCTCTCTCTCTCTCTCTCTCTCTCTCCCTGCTCCATGATAACGAAGACCTGAAGAGATTCTTGGATTTTATGGTCATGTGTCTGTCGGAATTCTTTCTCGGAAGTCATTCAGGAACTCTTAAAATTCCCGGGAATAGTCAAATGGCAGGAATATAAAATGGAGACTTATCTGATGTGGAAGCAGAGAGCGAGAGAGAGAGAGAGAGAGAGAGAGAGAGAGAGAGAGAGAGAGAGAGAGAGAGAGAGAGAGAGAGCATAAAAAAGGAAGAAAATGATAATGAGAATATGAGGAGGTGAGAGACAGGGAAAAATTCGAGAGGTAATATATATAATTTTTTGAAATTCCTATTTTTGAAATTTAAAATATATTAACACCAGAAGAATTCAGCTTTACGAATTTTGTTTTCACTTATGTATTCAAAAGGTTACCTGTTATTTACAGTATGTATACAGTATATATATATATATATATATATATATATATATATATATATATATATATATATATATATATATATATATATATATATATATATATATATATATACACGAGTATATACCTGTTACTTGAGAAATCTTACTACCTCCCCATTTCCCATACCTGCAACATTCCAGAACTCAGACGCCATGTTAATCTATTTAACATGATAGGAAGAGGCCGGCCCTCAGTTGCAGAGTCATTGATATGCATGAAATTCAACAATTCTCGCCACTTTCAACGTTGCAGAAAGATCCGCCTTTTCACCGGGAATTCTCTTTGCAAATTCTTTTTCGATGTCGGCTATTGTTCGCCGAGACTTTTTTTTGTTCTTTCTTTCTTTTGTTAAACTGTTTCATATTTTCGTCACGGTAGAATATTCTTTTGTTAACGAAGGTTTCTGTTATTTTTGTTATTTGACAATCCGCTTCTTTTTCGTTTTGTTCCTGCGGCGGCGGCGGCGAGGAGGACGTGTTTTGGGTGCGTGAATGGAATGTCGCGATGTTTGTTTTCGTGTAAAGCAAAGGAGGCAGTATGTATATATACATACATACATATATATATATATATATATGTACTATATATATATATATATATATATATATATATATATATATATATATATATATATATATATATATATATATATATATACTTACTGTATATATACTTCTTTTGAGTTTGTAGTATTCACTAATACATTAATACTTCTGTCTTAAAGAACGCGATAGAATTACGTTTTACCTCAAAGTGTGTATAAGTATAATTGATATTAATTAAAAAATTTAACAGTTACTGTATATATACAGTATAAATAGTATATATATTTAATTTTAAACGTATATATCCGTTCTTCCCTGGATTTTGTTATCGATTATCTCAGTCATAGTATGATCTCTCTCTCTCTCTCTCTCTCTCTCTCTCTCTCTCTCTCTCTCTACCTCATCCATCACCTCCCCGTGTGCTAGGATTAAAGAGTTATTATTTATTAAGCCCTGTTTTTAGAAACTTGAATCTCAGCACACGTCTCTCGTGCATAAGTGATGGAAGCCATTTTTGCTGGGGTCTTCTCGCAGGTGAAAATTACGTGTTTTTTTTTCATCTCTTTTTATTTGTATCCCGGATTTTCGTGTTGCGGGAAAACCCATGCGATGTGTTTTTCTTGCAAGGAAGGTCTTTTTTGTCTGGTATTGATAAGCTTATGCGTTGCCTTGTGTGCGTGTTTTTTTTTTTTTTTTTTTTTTGAGAAATACCCATGTCTGTTATTGATAAACTTTTATGTTTTTTTTTTTTTTTTTTTAAATAGCCCTGCGACTTAAATCAATGTTCAGAGCAGTTTTTTCTTTTATTCGTGTTGAAGAAAAGTCATGCAACGTGTTGTTGGATCGACAAAAAACATTGCACAGTGATTGATCGTTTTTTTCCATGATGGGAAGCCATGCAATGTATTGCTGTTGCAAGGAGAAAATTGCACAAGAAGAATTAATAAGCTGTTGATGAAAGGTCCTTTGTTTTTCTTTGTCAGTGAAAAGCAGGCAGTATGTTTCTGTCGCGAGTAAAAATTGCTTGTGCGGTGTTGAATAAGTGTTTGCATAAATTTTTTTTTTGTTTGGATTCTAGACAAAGCAGAGTTCAGGCAGACATTCTTTTCAATATTGACAATATATATTTTATGCGTGGTTTCCTCTCATATTTTCTTTCTTTAGCGATGAAATGCATATTTTCTTCCAGATTCTAGAAGAAAATATGCTTTTATTACCAGAGAAAGAAAATATGAGATAAAATTACACAAAATATTTATTGTCTATATTGAAAAAAAGTGTTTGCATGCATTTTGCTTTGTCTAGAATCTTGTATTAACAATAAGATGCGTATTTTCTTCCAGAATCTAGAAGAAAATGTGGATTTTATTGTTAATGCAAGAAAATATAAGAAGAAATCACACATAAAATATTTATTTTCGATATTGAAAACAATTTTTTATGTCGACAATAAAAAGAAGATTTTCATCTAGAATCTAAAAATATGCATCATATTGCTCTAGAAAGAATATATAAGATAAACCCACACATCAAATATTAATTATCAAGTTGATAAGAAGCATTTTTATTTACATGCTGAGATAATTAGAATTCTTGAATAAAACTATACATTTTATTGCTATAGAAAGAAAATATCAAAGTAGATTTCACATAAAATATTAACTATCATTTAAACAGACGCATTTTTCTTGACGTGTCGAATTGATTCGAATTTGCTTTGTCTAGAATCTTGTATCAACAACAAAATGCTTATTTTCTTGTATAGTTTAGAAGAAAATATGCAATTTTATTGTTAATACGAAAAAATTATGCAAGAAAAAAACACGCATGACATATTAATTATTAATTGATAAGACGCAATTTTGTTTACATGTTGAGATAATTCGAATTTGCTTTGTCTAGAATCTTGTATAAACAATAAATTGAATATTTTCTTTTAGAGTCGAGAAGAAAATATGCATTTTATTGTTAATGCAAGAAATTGTAAGAGAAAACCACACATGAAATATTCATTGTCGATACTGTAAAAAATTGTTATAGTCGATATTGTAAAAAATGGTTATAGTCGATATTGTAAAAAATTGTTATTGTCGATATTGTAAAATGATTTTATATGGACAATGATATGCATATTTCTTTCCAGAATCTAAAAGGGAATATATAATATTATTGTTAATATACAAGAAATTAAGAAAAAACTTCCATAAATCATTAATTATCAATTGATCAGACTCATTTTTATTCACATGCAGAGATAATTCGAATTCCTCCGTGTCAGTCAGGAAGGAAGGGATCAAGTCAGCACATTGAGCGCATTGCTTTCTCGCCTTTACATCATCATCATCACACCCCTTTCTTTCTCCTTTCCCCTTGCACCCCTTTGGCTTTCTCTGTATTTTCTAATAAACGAAGCACATTCTTCTCGGGTTGGGGAAAGCGAAATCATCCGGCGCCGTAATGAAAATTATTGGGATGCCGTCTTCGGGGGATATTTTCTTATGATTGAACTCCGCGCCGAAAATTGGGTTCTCGGTCAGGCGTCTTCTTTTCTTCTTCTTCTTCTTCTTCTTCTTTTCTTCTTCTTTTACGCAGTCCTTCTCTCAGGTTATGTGGTGATGTTCGTGGATGCTACTGGCTGCTGTTCCTTGCTGATACTGGCTGCTGTTATTGCTGTTCCTGTTGCTAATTCCTGCTATTCCTGGTTGCTATCTCCCCCGTAGGGTGGTGGTTAGTGCCGTCTATGCGCCTTACGCGGTGCACTGTACGCATTACTTCAGGATCTTTAGGCCGCTAGCTGCAACCCCTTTCATTCCTTTTACTGTACCTCCATTCTTATTCTCTCTCTTCCATCTTGCTGTCCACCCTCTCCTAACAGTGTAACTGCGAGATTTTCCCCCTGTTACACCTTTGTAACCTTTCAGCGCTGAATGACCTCATAGGTCCCAGTGCTTAGCCTTTTGTCCTAAATTCTTTATTCCTATTCCTGTTCCTTCCTGGTTGCTATTTCTGCTGTTATTTCTGCTGTTCATGCTCCCCCCCCTTGGGTTCGGTTCCTGCTGTTCCTGCTGCTAGTGGCTGCTATTCTTGCTGTTCCTGATCCTCCTGTCTGGTGTTCTTTCTGCTGTTACTGGCTGCTGTTCTTGCTGTTCTTGGCAGCTGTTCCCTCTGCTGCCACTGGTTGCTGTTCTTACTGCTGCTCTTTCTGCTGCGAGTGGTTGCTGCCCTTGGCTGCTGTGCCTTCTGCCCCTGGCTGCATTCTTGCTGTTCCTGCTGCTTGTGGCTGCAATTCCTGCTGCTACTTGCTACTCTTCCTGCTGCCTTTGGCAGCTGTTCCTGGCTCCTGCTGTTCCTGCTGTTCCTGGCTCCTGCTGTTCCTGCTGCTCCTGGCAGCTGTTCCTGGCTCCTGCTGTTCCTGCTGCTCCTGGCAGCTGTTCCTGGCTCCTGCTGACTGCTGTTCCTGATGATGAGTCAGTGAAAATAATAAGTAAAAAATGCAGCGAAGTTTCTTCGGCGCAGTCGAGTTTTCTGTAGAGCGTACTATAATCAAGGCCACAGAAAATAGATCCATCTTTCGGTGGTCTCGGTATAATGCTGTATGAGCCGCGACCCATGAAACTTTAACTACGGGCCGGTGGTGGCCTATCCCATATATCCTATATAGTTGCCAGAAGCACGGTTATGGCTAACTTTATCCTTAAATAGAATAAAAACTACTAAGGCCAGAGGGCTGCAATTTGGTATGTTTGATGACTGGAGGGTGGATGATCAACATGCCAGTTTGCAGCCCTAAAGCCTCAGTAGGTTTTAAGATCTGAGGGAGGACAGAAAAATTGCGGACGGGCAGACAAAACCGGCACAATAGTTTTCTTTTACAGAAAACTAATAACGATGACAATACTGAAGAGATAAAACGGTCAGAATTTTTTCGTCAGCAGCATCTGAGAAATAAGAGAAAAGAATCGTCTTTGAAGAACAGAAGATCTTGTTATTCAGTGAAATTAAAACATGAGAAAGACAATTCATGAAGACATTTAATCGTCTTTTCTTGCCTTCGTGTTCTGCAATTTCCTGCCTGCAATTAACTTTTTTCCTTCTCGTCTGTTCGTAATCATTTTTGACAGTGTGACCCCATCATCGTTTATTTTCTTCTCTGTTCGTATTTATTGTCAACAATGTAATCCTCTCGTTTGCTGCCCTATTTTGCGTATTTTTTGGTCGACGCTGTAACCTTATACATCATGTTTCCTTGTCTATATATTTTGTCACCATCCACGCCTCCCATTTGTGCAATATTTCATCATCGTCTTCGTCATCATTTTTGTCTTGTTAGTGCTGTAGTAACCTTTTTTTTATCATGTTTTCTTGTCTGTTATATTTTATCACCTTTTTACCCTCTACCCTTTTGTTTAATATTTGATCATCCTAATATTTTTTTTCAATGCTGTAACCTTTTTTTTTCATGTTTCTTTGTTTATTATTTTATCACCTCTTGACATTCCTCCCCTTTGTTTAATATTTTATAATCATCATCATTATCCTTTTTTCATGTAATTGCTGTAACCTTTTTTTCACGTTTCCTTGTCTATAGTATTTTATCACCTTCTTACACTCTTCCTATTTGTTTAATGTTTCGTAATTATAATTATCATCACTATCATAGTCTTCTACGTCTTGTGACTCAGAGATCCTCTTGTCCTGTGCTTTGTCTTCCACAAATCTCCACTCATCTCTAGCCTCCCTTCTCGTGGTTCTCGTCAAAATAGGTCTGGGTCTTCCAACTCTTCTGGTGCCCACAGGAGACCAGCTGACAGTTATCACGTGCTGTTCTCTCTGGGTTTGTTCGAAGGACATGTCCAAACCATCTTTGTCTACCTTTCACCACGTGCTGTTCTCTCTGGGTTTGTCAGGAGGACATGTCCAAACCATCTCTGTCTGTCTTTCAAAATTATCTTATCTTTTTGTGGAGCTTATTTGGTGTATTTTTTTCTTTAACTTGTAATGTTCTTATTAAACTTGTGGTTCTTAACCTTTTTAATACCACGCCCCCTCTAAGAGTTGGTCCTTCCCTCCAAGCCCCGCCCCCCCTTGCATCAATGAGTAAAATTCCCTCCCGAATTTAAAGGAAAGTAAAAAAAAAAGAGAGAAAGAGAAGGGGTGTTTTCATTCCTTTGGGAATGAATTAGTGTGATACTTGACACTGCTTCTTAGCGACTCTTGTTAAGAGAATAACGAATATAATTAGAGGACTTTTAATTTTTCCATGGGGCTCGCGCCCCCTTGGAAATTGCTGACGCTCCCCAGGTTGAGAACCATTGTTTAAACCTTTATTTTCGAAGCTTGAATCTTTTAGGCATGATTTTATTGCCATAACGAGATTTATTACTTGATTCTTGCAATATTTATGAAATTAATTTTATTTACTTACCTGTTTCTCAGCAGAAATACAAATACTTATATTAGTATATATATAAGTAGTAGTGGTAATAGGAACGATGTTGGTAGTTTTCTCGTAATAAATAATGAGCCGCAAAAGAAAGTTGCATAGCAGCAATATTCCTTCAGGAAATGAAACGAGAGAGAGAGAGAGAGAGAGAGAGAGAGAGAGAGAGAGAGAGAGAGAGAGAGAGAGAGAGAGAGAGTCTGTTATTCCTTTGTGGCCATAGAATAAGTTTTTTCAAGTTCATGAAAAAAATATTCCTTCAAGATGAAAGTGCCAGTATCATTCCTACTGCTACTACTGCTACGTATACTGCTGATATTACCACTGCTGCGGCTACTGTTATTTCTGCCACTACTGCTACTTCTGCTACTGCTGCTGCTATTGCTACTTTGCCACTATTGCTACTACTACTACTACTGATAATGCTTCTGCTACTACTGCCACTACTAATAGTGCTACTGCTGCTTCACTGCTACTGCTACTGCTACTGCTGCTACTAATACTACTGCTGCTGTTGCTGCTACTGCTTTTACTGCTACTGTGTGCTTGCAGACACAGTTACGCAATCAATAAAAAAACCTTAAACAACAAATAACGACGGAGAATTGCCGTCACAGGAGGGCTTTGTAACCCTTAAACCCCATATCTCCTGCATATCCCTTTGTTTTGAAAGTCCGCCATTCCTCGCAGATACTTTCCCTTAATCAGTTTCCAAACTTTCTAATTGTGAAGATTAGAGTGAAAGTGAGGACGACAAGGAATATAAATGGGGAAAGCGAAGCACGCCATTGAAGCGCATCTAAGAAAGTTGTTTGGGCGGCAGAGTTGCTTCAGGAAATGAAACTGGAGAGAGAGAGAGAGAGAGAGAGAGAGAGAGAGAGAGAGAGAGAGAGAGAGAGTTTGCTATTACTTTGTGTTCTTTGGGATAATTAGTTTTCATGATCATCAGAAAAATATTCATTAATCTCATGCACAATTATACTCTGCATTCATACAAAGAACAACAGGACGGCTACCGAACGATGGGGACAGATTAGCCCTTGAAAGCTTGTGACATTCTTGAAAAAAATCTCTGTCAGATACCATACCATCTTGTTTAAATGAGGTCCTTATATATATATATATATATATATATATATATATATATATATATATATATATATATATATATATATATATATATATATTGATACCAAAGACCCATGACCTACTTACTGAGAAAGTTCCATATGACCTTGTTCCTATTTTGACAAATGACCACCTGATCTATTCGTCCTGATTTGTCGTTTATAGGTACAACTGAATCAGGTCGCACTTGCAAGTGTGCTAATTACCTGCCAATTATCTCTTAATTGGTATTCCATTGAGTGCGTTGGGATAGATTACTGGGTGGTGTGCTGGCTATCTTGTTTTGGTTAATTCTTGTATATTCGTTACCACTTACATTTTTATCTATTTATTTATTAATTTGTTGATTATCCCTTCTTTTTGTATTTCCTGTTGCCTTAATTTATCCTTTTTTATTCTTTATGGCTTACACTTTTATCTACTTATTTATTAATTTGTTAATTTTTATCTTCTGAATAATAATAATAATAATAATAATAATAATAATAATAATAATAATAATAATAATAATAATAAATTTATAACATTTCTTTCCAGATAAAAAATACCGATGTCATGATTACTGGTAAATTTTATCAACATTTCAGTTTCAAGATCTCATAAAAGATAATGGATGTTCATGAGATTACATCTTTCCTTGTCCAGTTCAAAGAACTGAATACAGTGGGTTTATCAAGATCTCATGGAACAAGTACATTGGTGACCAAGTCACTGTAATGGACATTTTTCAAATTAACTTAATTTCGCATTGTCGTCCTGGAATCCAGTTCCTGGAAGAGAACTAAATTTTAAGTTGCGCCTGGAATTTATCACAGAAACATTTTACTTATACAGCCACAAGTACATTGGTGACCAAGTCACTGTAATGTATATTTTTCAAATTAACTTAATTTCGTATTGTCGTCCTGGAATCCAGTTCCTGGAAAAGAATTGAATATTAACTAGCGCCTGGAATTTATCAGAGAAACATTTTACTTATATAGTACATTGGTGACCAAGTCACTGTAATGTATATTTTTCAAATTAACTTAATTTCGTATTGTCATCCTGGAATCCAGTCCCTGGAAAAGAACTGAATGTTAAGTAGCGCCTGGAATTTATCACAGAAACATTTTACTTATGCAGTCGGAAGTATTTACTCATGTAGTCGCGAGTATCTTGGCGAGGTTTTTATTTTCGCGGAAGTTTGCGTTTGCCGCTAAAATTATTTCCGCACTTCACGGCTCGTAGTAGCAGCGGAGATGATGATGAGAGACCACAATTAGCTGTCCGCGGTTCATTTCTCGGCCTAACGAGTCATATCTCAGTACTCCGCGGAGTAATTCCGGGATATGAATTGGAATCATTCCAGGATAGGAATTGGGAATTAACTCTCCCAGCTGTAGCAGCTGTACTGTAGGGCAGTTGATGCGTGAAACTAAGATGAACTTATAATTTTTTCCCTTTGTTTCAACTATTTGTAATGTAAATAAATTCATTATTCATATTCCGTAGGCAAAAGCTCATTTCAGGTAAACTTGAGAGAGAGAGAGAGAGAGAGAGAAGAGAGAGAGAGAGAGAGAGAGAGAGAGAGAGAGAGAGAGAGAGAGGCGTTTTAAGTGAATTGTGATAAATATTGTATTGAACTGTAAATATATTGTCATACGATATATGAGAAAGGCTTAGAACTAGGAAAGTGTATTGTTGTATGAGAGAGAGAGAGAGAGAGAGAGAGAGAGAGAGAGAGAGAGAGAGAGAGAGAGAGAGAGAGAGAGAGAGAGAGAGAGATTCGTCCAGTCAAGGGGTGAGAGGAAGATATACACAGCACAGACCAAAACTTTTCTCTCCCTCTCTCTCTCTTTCTCCCTGTCCTCTGCTCTTCCTCCCCCCTTGATAAATATGGGAAACTTTCGTATCCCTTTCGAAGTTTTGGGAATCAGAGAGAGAGAGAGAGAGAGAGAGAGAGAGAGAGAGAGAGAGAGAGAGAGAGAGAGAGAGAGAGAGCCTTTGTTGCCATAGAGAACAATCCTTCATTTCTCCCCCCTATCACTTTTCTCTTAAGGGCTTTTTCCTTAGTTATCCTTCGACCCCTTTTCTCCTATTCCTAATCCTCCTCCGCCTCCTCCTCCTCCTCCTCCTCCTCCTCCTCCTCCTCCTCCTCCTCCTCCTCCCCCTCGTCCTTACTCTCCATTGCTTATTCTTCTTCCTCTTCTTCAAAAGTTACCTCTAAAACCCCTTCTTCCCTTTCTTAATCCTCCTCCTCCTCCTCCTCCTCCTCCTCCTCCTCCTCCTCCTCCTCCTCCTCCTCCTCCTCCTCTTTATTCTCCCTTGCTTATTCTTCGTCTTCCCCTTCTTCAAAAGTTATCTCCAAGTTCGTCGAATCCTTCAGGGGACGAACTCTCCCCCCCCCCGTTTAGGTCATAAGCTGAAGAAGATCACGTGGGTTAGAGAACTGGGATGTGACGGGAGGAGGGGAGGAGGAGGAGGAGGAGGAGGAGGAGGAGGAGGAGGAGGACCTCGGCTGAAGGTCCTTTTGAGTGTTTTGTGGCAACGTCTTGTCTTTTGGGGGATTAGTGGAGAGGAAGGAAGGAAAGGGTTTGGAACTGACAGGTGGAGAAACAAAGGACTTTGCCAAAGTAAAAAGTGGAGGTAGAAAGGGCTTAAGACGTTTGAGAGAGAGAGAGAGAGAGAGAGAGAGAGAGAGAGAGAGAGAGAGAGAGAGAGAGAGAGAGAGAGGGAGAGGAAGGAAGGAAAGGAAAGGAATAGGTAGGTTCTGAGATTAGTTTATTATATATATATATATATATATATATATATATATATATATATATATATATATATATATATATATATATATATTATGGATTTCATCAGTAAAGACAGTATCTGAAAGCACAGGTAAAATAGGATGCCTTTGGGAATGAAAGCAGATTTTTACGTTTGTACACAGAGAGACAGGTATATTCCTTTTCAG
>NC_089745.1:1323417-1325917 GCF_040412425.1 Macrobrachium rosenbergii | reverse complement strand
TCTCTCTGTGTGTGTGTGTGTGTGTGTGTGTAAGATACAGGTTAATTGAAGTGGGATTTATAACTGGCATCGTCTGCCCCCATTTTAGATGTAGGTAAATTTTACTTCGGTGGATCAAGTATCTATCTATCTATCTATCTATCTATCTATCTATCTATCTAAATAAATATATATCAATCTGTCTGTCTGTCTGTCCAAACATATATCTATCTCTCTATCTGTCTGTCAATTTACATGCATACAAAACATTCCCATTTCAATATCTAAACATTTTAGTCAACATTATTTATTCCATTAAAGCGAACCTCGGCGCTCCGAGTCTTCCATCTCCTCGCAATAAAATATGAAAAGACTCTGACATTTTAAAAAGATATACAAGATACGAAAGGAACTTCGTCTTCAGCCTCTTTTAAAAGTGCATCAAAGAAATAAGACCGTGATGTTTGGGCCAGGAACGCTGTTCAGCGGAAGGAATAATGGAATCTGTTGATATTCATATATACGTCTCAGAACATCGCCATGTTTCTAGAACTCAGGCTGCTGTGTGTCGCTTGTTTACAAGTGCGTTTATAAAGCATCAGTTTTGTTCGGATCTGGTATCAATTTTGTCTTGTCTTGTCTTGTCCGAGGATCTTGTGTTTGATTTCTCCGCTGACTGGTTATGAAATTTAGAAGTGGAGGGAAGGTATTATGTATATTTAAAAAGGAAGTCTGATGCATATACATATATATATGTGTGTGTGTGTGTGTGTATGTATGTATGTATGTATGTATTATTCAGAAGTTAACCCCTACTCATATGGAACAAGCCTGCGGTTCCAAAGATTATGGTATTCATTTGAAAAAATTTACAGGAGAAATTATATATATATACACACATATGGATACATATATATTATATACAACATCCATATATATTATATATATATATATATATTTGAAATATATTATACAGGAGATTAATTATATATATATATATATATACATATACATGCATATATATTATATATATACACATATATATATATATATATATATATATATATTATCAGGAATGTTAGTCAGAATGTGTAAGGTAATGTTGCATAGTGCTGTAAATTCTTTTATCGGTGCCCCTTATGTGTAATTTTTCAACATTTGGGTCATTTTCCGTGACTTTCTACTCTTAAAGCTTATTCTCCAATATTATGGCCAAACATTGCATTATTTTGCTGAAGTTTCAATCCCGCATCGGGAACCTTTATTGATTCTCTCTCTCTCTCTCTCTCTCTCTCTCTCTCTCTCTCTCTCTCTCTCTCTCTCTCTCTCTCTCTCTCTCTTCCTAGCCAAGATTTGAACGCGCAACCCTAGCTCTCTCTCTCTCTCTCTCTCTCTCTCTCTCTCTCTCTCTCTCTCTCTCTCTCTCTCTCTTCCTAGCCAAGATTTGAACACGAAGCAGCCTCTCTCTCTCTCTCTCTCTCTCTCTCTCTCTCTCTCTCTCTCTCTCTCTCTTAACTCTCTCTCTCTCTCTCTCAATCTCTTTTCCCAGCCAAGATTTGAACACAAGCTCTCTCTCTCTCTCTCTCTCTCTCTCTCTCTCTCTCTCTCTCTCTCTCTCTCTCTCTTTTCCCAGCCAAGATTTTAACACGAAGCAGCTTTACTTCTCTCTCTCTCTCTCTCTCTCAATCTCTCTCTCTCTTCCCAGCCAAGATTTGAACACGAAGCTCTCTCTCTCTCTCTCTCTCTCTCTCTCTCTCTCTCTCTCTCTCTCTCTCTCTCTGCAGAATCTCAGATTTTTATGGTTTTTTCTCAATTTTTCTCCGTTTTCTGGGTCTCTCTCTCTCTCTCTCTCTTCAGATTCAGATTTAACACAGACCATCTTTATCTCTTTTTCAGACTTCTCAATCTCTCTCTCTCTCTCCAAGATTTGAACACGCTCTCTCTCTCTCTCTCTCTCTCTCTCTCTCTCTCTCTGTATCTCTCTCTATTTTCCCAGCCAAGATTTTCTTGTTGTGGCAGCCTCTCTCTCTCTCTCTCTGTCTCTCTCTCTCTCTCTCTTTTGTGTGTTTAAGATTTTAACAATGCTTTTTTTTTTTCTCTCTCTCTCTCTCAATCTCTCTCTCTCTCTCTCTCCTCTCTCTCAAGATTTGAACACGCTCTCTCTCTCTCTCTCTCTCTCTCTCTCTCTCTCTCTCTCTCTCTCTCTCTCTCTCTCTCTCTCTCTCTGCAGAATCTCAGGTTTTTATGGTTTTCTCAATTTTTATGGTCCGTTTTACTGGGTCCGCTCTCTTAATTCTCTCTCTCTCTGTCAGATTCTCTCTCTCTTCACCAAAAATACAATGTCTTTTCAGACATTCTCTCTCTCTCTCTCTCTCTCTCTCTCTCTCTCTCTCTCTCTCTCTCTCTCTCTCTCTCTTCATCAAAGTACATTACCTTTCTCTCGTTCGAATTATAACATTCTCTCTCTCTCTCTCTCTCTCTCTCTCTCTCTCTCTCTCTCTCTCTCTCTCTCTCTCTCTCT
>NC_089745.1:1300917-1315917 GCF_040412425.1 Macrobrachium rosenbergii | reverse complement strand
TGTGGAACAAACCCACAGGGGCCACTGACTTGAAATTCAAGCTTCCAAATAATATTATGGTGTTCGTTTGGAAGAAGTAACAGAATGTAATAGGAAATACGGAAAGAAGTCAGTTATTAGAAAAGAAAAAATAAATTAAAAAATCAATAAATAAATCGATAAAATGTAAGTAAATTATCATTGATATAGGAAGAACGGTTAATGTACGAAGGAACGGGGGAGGAGAAATAAAAAAAAGAACAGTGAAAGAAGTGTGGAATAAATGAGGATTAGAGAGAGAAAGAATTGGAAAGAGGAAGTTAAAACGATTGTAAATTGAAGCTACAGATATCAGGATTAATGTTGCATAGGCTTGATAGTGACAGATGATTGTGAGCAGAGGAATTGACAGTTTTTTAAAAAATACAACCCTTAGACCTTATCAATGCGACAGACATACGCGACGGACATGACAGCGTCATGACGTCATGGCTCATCGGGGTAACAGCAACGATAATAGTTATCATAGCATCTCGACGGACGTGACAGCGTAATGACGATACGTCAGCTCATTACGAGACGAGCGCTCCAATGTCACTGCTTTGTTCCTCTCGCCATCTTCCCTTCCCTCCTCCTCCTCCTCCTCCTCCTCCTCCTCCTTGTGAGGAAAGGAAAAAAAAGTGTCATCTTTGATGTTGAGCTCATTAGGTATGACCCCTTATCCTTTCATTTTAACACCCGTTCAGAGCACTGGGCTAATGACCGCCAATTAACTTCCAGGGGACCCCTTTTCTTTTCTCTCTCTCTCTCTCTCTCTCTCTCTCTCTCTCTCTCTCTCTCTCTCTCTCTCTCGCGTGTTCTCTTCACAAGTATCAGCGTTAAGAGATTTTGAGGATTTCGTGATTGTAAGGTACTGAGAGAGAGAGAGAGAGAGAGAGAGAGAGAGAGAGAGAGAGAGAGAGAGAGAGAGAGAGAGAGAGAGACGCTATGTGAAGGACAGAAAGGGAAAAAGAAAGAGAGAGATGGGAGGGAAGGGTGCAATATTAATGTGTGCTCAAATGAGAGAGAGAGAGAGAGAGAGAGAGAGAGAGAGAGAGAGAGAGAGAGAGAGAGAGAGAGAGAGAGAGACGGCCACAGAAAGGACAGAGAGAGAGAGAGGTGGGAGGGGAAGTTTGCATTGAAAGAGAGAGAGAGAGAGAGAGAGAGAGAGAGAGAGAGAGAGAGAGAGAGAGAGAGAGAGAGAGAGAGAGAGACGTTCAATATGAATAGGCAAATCAATGTCTTGTTTATTCAGAATTCAAAAATCAGTTCTAATGAGATGAGACAGTATTCCAAAATTGCTGACAGAGAGAGAGAGAGAGAGAGAGAGAGAGAGAGAGAGAGAGAGACGGGCTATGTGAAGGACAGAAAGGAATAGAGAGAGAGAGAGGTGGGAGGGGAAGTTTGCATTGAAAGAGAGAGAGAGAGAGAGAGAGAGAGAGAGAGAGAGAGAGAGAGAGAGAGAGACGCGTTCAATATGAATAGGCGAGTGGGAATCAATGTCTTTGTTTATTCAGAATTCAAAAAATCAGTTCTAACGAGATGAGACAGTATTCCAAAATTGCTGACAGAGAGAGAGAGAGAGAGAGAGAGAGAGAGAGAGAGAGAGAGAGAGAGAGAGAGAGACTAATTAACACCAGTGCAATGTTTGTGTCTGCAACGTCGAGAGCCGAGATTCATGATTATAAATGGAGTAATTGAAACCCTAAAAGTCGAGAGTTTACAGCTAGTCTTTTTTTCTCGAGGGCGTAAATTCCGCGCACAAGTGGTTTATGTCGGTAATATTATTTTACGACCTTGATTTTTGGGAGCCTTCATGGTCCTCTGCCTCTTGTTTTTAATTCACTGTTGTTCCCAGGCTGTTGGGTAGGCCCCCAGGAATGAGTTATGAGTGTACTGGGGTGAAGCTTTGTGTTAGTTATATCTGTTTGTTGGCTGCTGGAAAACTTTCTGACCGGGTTTTTGTGGAACTTTACTTCTTAGGGGGTTACTGCTGTCAGTGCACCTCACGGGATGCACTGTAGGCAGTACTAAAAGTTCTTTGCAGCGTCCTTCATTCCTTTTACTGTACCTCCATTCATATTTCTCCCATCTTGCTGTCCATCCTCCCCTAACAATTATTTCATATAGCGACTGCTTTGAGGTTTTCCTCCTGTTACACCTTTCAAACCTTTTACTGTCAATTTCCTTTACAGCACTGGATGACCTCGTAGGTCCCAGTGCTTGGCTTTTGGCCTAAACTATATTCCATTTCATTCTATGGGACTTTGGTGACTGATGGAAGACGCATATAATTAAATTTTCATTTTCAAAGTACTTTTTTGGCTGAAATTTATTTTTGCGGGGGGAAATGAGTCAACATCATTTGGGAATATTAATTATTATCATTTGAGAGCTATTTGTAATGTTAGAAACAATAAGAGAAAAATACGTGGAAATTACAAATTTTTACTTAGAAACAATAAGATCAAAATAACAATAAGATAAAAATACGTGGAAATTACACATTTTTACTTATTTTTTAATGACATATATTCCGTTAAATTTGCATTTTCCAGCTGGAAATTATTTGTCTCCGGAAAGAGTAAATCTTATTTGATTTTAAAGAACGTGTGGCTATAGGCTGGATATTCACACACTTTGAGGCAGTAATTACAATACCAATATTTATTATATATATTTTAACCAAATTCTATAGCATTCTTCAGGAATGTATGAGACGTATCTCTTAGGAAATTTAATATATTTGCCCATTCTGTGTTCCGCCAATCAGGAAAATAGAAAGTATAGACAAATAGAAAAGTATTTGAGTTAGACTCTAAACTAAAGCCAATATAGAATCTATATTAGTTTACAGTAATGGAGAAAAACTGGCTGTGTTTACTGCATTTGAAGAGTCATTATGTATTTAAAATGATCACATTATGCTCCTCAGAAAGGGAAAGAGAGTTCAATATCCAGTTTCATATTCACCTCAAGAGTCAGTTTTGTCGTGTGTACACTGAAGTCACATTCATGAAGTTACTGATGAAGTTTTATCTGTCATGTTGCCCCAGATTGGAAAGCAACACTGTGGTATGTTGCAGAATTAGAAAAATGGAAATTTTTAAAAGGCATTGAAAAATATATTATTAATGAGGGATATTTTTGGAGCAATATTTTGGCACAGAGTAGTGAAGTATAAAATTGGCACCCGTCATTTTATAAATATTTTAGGTTTATCAAAGTGGAGAATAAATGAATGTTGTGCCTATATATTTTTATATAGTCATTGGCTTACCCTGGGTTGTTTTAGATTATGTTACTTATATTACAGCTGACTACAAGCAGTGTTTTACTGAATTCTCACCGATTCTTGTTTTTTAAATAGCGTCCTTTTTGAGATTAAATGTAAATTATTCTTTTTCCCTTTCATAATCACCCTTTGGTCTGTTAACGTATTAAACTACAAAATCACTAGGTATATACGTAAGTATTTTTTATTTTGATTATCATTCGCGTTCAAGACGGATTTCAATGCTGTAGGAATTAGATATTCATTATGTTTTGTCTTAAGAAACATTTCACTTTTTATACCATCACATTATAGCTGAAATATTCGTGAGCGAATCCTTGAATTGATAAGAAAAATATAATAACAAAAAGCATTGAGAAACGCAAAAACAAAACTTTTAATTTTTACTTTTAAAGCATCACATTATTGCTAAGATATTCATGAGCGAATCCTTGAATTGGTAAGAAAAATGTAACAACAAAAAACATTGAGAAACGCAAAAACAAACCTTTTAATTTTTACTTTTAAAGCGTCACATTATTACTAAGATATTCATGAGCGAATCCTTCAATTGGTAAGAAACATATAATAAAAAACATCGAGAAACGCAAATACCAAACTTTTAATTTTCACTTTTAAAGCATCACATTATTGCTAAGATATTCATGAGCGAATCCTTGAATTGGTAAGAAAAATATCATAAAAAACATTGAGAAACGCAAAAACACAACTTTTAATTTTTACTGTTAAAGCATCACATTATTGCTAAGGTGTTCATGAGCGAATCCTTGAATTGGTAAGAAAAATATCATAAAAATCATTGAGAAACGCAAAAGCAAACCTTTTCATTTTTACTTTTAAAGCATCACATTATTACTAAGATATTCGTGAGCGAATCCTTGAATTGGTAAGAAAAATATCATAAAAAACATTGAGAAACGCAAAATCAAATCCAACCCAGACAATACTACTGTAGAGCCAACAGCTAGCTCCCAGAATACTGCAGGAGGCGTTCGCGAATCGAGTCTCGTGTAACTTAATCTCAGCCGAGCGAAGAGGTATTAGCGTCGAAGCCCCCTCCGTGATTGGGCGTTTGCCTTGGGAAATCGGCGAAGGGTAGAGCGTATTGTACAGTGCCCGGGCGTTAACTAAGGTTGGCACTGATTTTGGGAAGGACCCACGGTTAGGTAATACGTTGTGTTGTAGCTTCGGGCGGTGCGTCGAGATAAAGACTAGTTTATGTTGGTGGAGAGTTGTGTTTATATATATGCGAGGTACGGGCAGGCTATCCGATTTGTGTGTAGCGAGTTGTTGCGATCGTGAAATTGAAGTGAGAGAGAGAGAGAGAGAGAGAGAGAGAGAGAGAGAGAGAGAGAGAGAGAGAGAGAGAGAGAGAGAGAGAGATGACGAAGTATTTTGCAACACTATTTATCTGTTCATTAATTGTTGTTTATCTTTTTACTGAATGGTAATTACAGAAGTACTGAACTCTAGGTGGTAAATTTTTGGAATTTGATTATACCGTGCTCTCTCTCTCTCTCTCTCTCTCTCTCTCTCTCTCTCTCTCTCTCTCTCTCTCTCTCTCTCTCCTCGCAACAAGGAGTGATTACAGCAGCAGTTTCATGTTCAGTAATTATTGTTTGCCAATCTCTCTCTCTCCTCTCTCTCTCTCACACGCACAGTAAGGGATAATTACTGTAATATCACTGTTCAGTATTTATCAGCCAATCTCCCTCTCTCTCCCCCTCTCTCCTCCCCTCTCTCTCTCTCACTAAGGAGTAATTACTGTAATATCACTGTTCAGTATTTAGCAATTGCCAACTCTCTCTCTCTCTCTCTCTCTCTCTCTCTCTCTCTCACACACTCTCTCACACACACACACACACACACACACACACACAATAAGGAATAATTACTGTAATATCACTTCAGTATTTATCAGTTCCTCTCTCTCTCTCTCTCTCTCTCTCTCTCTCTCTCCCCGACCCCCCTGCAGGTTGATAATATCCAACATGCATTATAATCCTAAGTACAAGCTCTACCTCTGGCCCCCTAAGGCTCCCCGGGAGCAACGAGAAAATTTTTATGGAATTATTTTATGAAACTATTTTATGACGTTTTAGTTACCTTATTCGGTACTAAAACAGGTAATGAGGTCCCAGTACAGTAATACGAGCTTGGAGTGAGTTGTACTGTAATTACTCGCCGAGCATGAAAACAAAAGTTCTTGTTTTCAGGAGATTGTATGTACCCCTCTCTCTCTCTCTCTCTCTCTCTCTCTCTCTCTCTCTCTCTCGCTGTGTTGCTGAGACATATACGTTCTCACCTTGAATTAGGATTTTGTGCACTTTGAAAATTGTCAGCGGTTTAAGCAGTCTCTCTCTCTCTCTCTCTCTCTCTCTCTCTCTCTCTCTCTCTCTCACAGTAAGGAATAATTACTGTAATATCATTACAGTCTTTATCAGTTCTCTCTCTCTCTCTCTCTCTCTCTCTAGGCATATACGTTCTCACCTTGAATTAGGATTTGTGTACTTTGAAAATTGTCATGGTTTACAGTCCTCTCTCTCTCTCTCTCTCCACACACACACACAGTAAGGAATAATTACTGTAATATCATTACAGTATTTATCAGTTCCTCTCTCTCTCTCTCTCTCTCTCTCTCTCTCTCTCTGTAGGCATATACGTTCTCACCTTGAATTAGGATTTTGTGTACTTTGAAAATTGTCAGCGGTTTAACCATCTCTCTCTCTCTCTTCTGTTGTTGAGACATATACGTTCTCACCTTGAATTAGGATTTTGAACCTGGAAAATTGTCATGGTTTAAGCAGTCTCTCTCTCTCTCTCTCTCTCTCTCTCTCTCTCTCTCTCTCTCTCTCTCTCTCTCTCTCACACACACACACACACACAGTAAGGAATAATTACTGTAATATCATTTCAGTATTTATCAGTCTCTCTCTCTCTCTCTCTCTCTCTCTCTCTCTCTCTCTCTCTCTCTGTTGCTGAGACATATACGTTCTCACCTTGAATTAGGATTTTGTGAACCTGAAAATTGTCAACGGTTTAAGCATTTTTACTCTCTCTCTCTCTCTCTCTCTCTCTCTAGACATATACGTTCTCACCTTGAATTAGGATTTTGTGTACTTTGAAAATTGTCAGCGGTTTAACCATCTCTCTCTCTCTCTCTCTCTCTCTCTCTCTCTCTGTTGCTGAGACATATACGTTCTCACCTTGAATTAGGATTTTGTGAACCTGGAAAATTGTCAGCGGTTTAAGCATCTCTCTCTCTCTCTCTCTCTCTCTCTCTCTCTCTCTCTCTCTCTCTCTCTCTCTCTCTCTCTCTCTCTCTCTCTCACACACAAATATACGTTCTCACCTTAAATTTGGATTTTGTGAACATTGAGAATTGTCAACATATTATTAAGTGTTGTTTTATTCTTTAGATCCGTTTAATAAAACTAGACTGCAGTTTGTTTATGGTGTTAATATGATAGAAAAAATTTAGATTATGGTAAAATGATATTTTTTTGTTAATTTATACCTGCATTTCTTCTTAGAAAGACCCTGGTTTATGTTAAAATGGCAATTTTGTGTTAATTCAATATTTTTTGTTAATATATTATTTCTTCTTAGAAAGATTTTGGTTTATGTTAAAATGATAATTTTGTGTTAATTAAATATTTTTTTTAATATATACCTACATTACTTATTAGAAAGTCTTTGGTTTATGTTAAAATTGTAATTTTGTGTTAATTAAATATTTTTTTATATATCTACTTTTCTTCATAGAAAGACTGGACTATGTTAAAATTATGATTTTGTGTTAATTTCGGTCTACAAATCCTTCATATCTCTTGACTTTTAACTGGAAGATCCCTGGATTGCTGAGCCGTATGGCGCCTCCAAACTTTATATTTTATATTTTATAATTACATCGGAAGCTTCGTAAGGAAGACCACCTATTAAGGTAATATTTCTACTCCAAGGCAGAGGCGACGTCTCCCCCTCATTATAATACATATTAATTTTTTCCTCCTGATTTCTTTGATGTAGGATTTAATCATCGTCATCTAGTAATTCCCCCTCCCCCTCCAATCTCCCACTCCCCTTCTCCCATTTGTTTTGAGATTGAAGGTTCATTCTACCCTCCCCCAAATCATGTGGGTCCTTCTACCATCTCCCACCGTAAGGAACCAGGTACCCCCTCCCCTTCCCATTCCACTTACCATCTTCCCCCCTCCCTTCCCGCAACGATGGTACGTCCCGTAAATGTCTTTCCCATCCCCAACAAAGTCTCCCAACTCCCCCCCAAATCTTTCTCTCCTCCCCACAGCTTCTCCAACCCTCTAGCTATCGTTAATCTTCCCTTCCCCTCCCCATGTCATCATTCCCTCCCCATCCCAGTCCCCTCACAGTGATCTAGAAGTTCTCATAAGCTGTTTTTCCAGGGAAAGTTTGGGTGAGTCTTTAATCATAGCTCAGAAGTGTTCCTTGATAGTTTACCATTATTAGGGTCATCACGAAGTTTAAGGAGGAGGAGGAGTCAGAGAGAGAGAGAGAGAGAGAGAGAGAGAGTCCATTGAGAATGAGAGAGAGAGAGAGAGAGAACAAAAGTCAAAAGTCAAAATTCTTTAGTCCATTGAAATGAGAGAGGAGAGAGAGAGAGAGAGAGAGAGAGAGAGAGAGAGAGAGAGAGAGAGAGAGAGAGCCAAAGTCAAAAGTCAGTCAAAATTCTTTTATTCCATTGAAAGAGAGAGAGAGAGAGGAGAGAGAGGAGGAGAGAGGAGAGAGAGAGGAGGAGGAGGAGGAGGAGTAAACAGACTATATTTGAGGAAGGATGAAAATATCCAATAAGGAAGTCAGAAGTGATGAGTAAATTTTAGATGATGAAGAAATGGCTGATAACTGTAAGAGGAAAGAAAATAAAGGGTAAGAAACTGGTGATAACACGAGAACGAAGGAACTGGGAAGTAATAGATGCATGAAAGGATTAAATGAAAGATAAGACAAAGAATAGAAATTTAATGTTAATATCAATGTAGAAGTGAAAATAGAAGGAGGAACAGTGTCTGAAGGGCAAAAGAAGGAAGTAATAATAATAATGATAACAGAGGAATTCAAAAATAGAATATTAATAATATAATGATAATATTAGTAATTAGAACTACAATTTTAAAGAGCGCTTTCCAGTGACACTACTAACTCCAGAACACAAGTTGCAGTGATTTAACATTCCAAAACTTTAAATGTTCTCTTGGCTGCTGAAGTTGAAACTTCTAAATGATTATTGTTTGGTTTCTTCGTCATTACTTCCTCGAAATATGGACCGTTGCCTGATACACAGCAACAGCAGTGAAGTGAAGTGAAGTGAAGTGGAAGTGAAAGGAATCCCCCATTCCCCCCAAAACCCTGCAAAAATGGAGTGGGGGATAAGTATTCAAGAAAGGACAAAGGTGTGCTGGGAAGGGAAAAGGTATTCCGGGAAATGGGAAAGGAAATCCTGTAAGGGAAATGGAATTTTGGGAATGGGGTGAGAGGAATTCCTGGAAGGTGAAAGGTATTCTGGAATGGGGGAAAGTTATTCCAGGAAGTGAGTATGTATTCTGGAATGGGGGAAAGTTTTTCCAGGCAATGGGAAAGGAAATCCTGGAAGAGAAATGGAATTTTGGGAATGGGGTGAGGAATTCCTGGAAGGTGGAAGGTATTCTGGAATGGGGGAAAGTTATTCCAGGAAGTGAGAATGTATTCTGGAATGGGGGAAGTTATTCCAGGAAATGGGAAAAGAAATCCTGGAAGAGAAATGGAATTCTGGGAATGGGGCGAGGAATTCCTGGGAGGTGGAAGGTATTCTGGAATGGGGGAAACTTATTCCAGGAAGTGATAATGTATTCAGGAATGTGGGAAAGTTATTCCAGGAAGTGAGAAAGGTATTGCAGGAAATGGGAAAGGAATTCCGGGAAGGTAAATGAAATTCTTGGGAGAATGGAATTCCTGGAAGGTGAAAGTTATTTTGGGATAGGGAAAGTTTTTCCAGTAAGGGCAAGGAACTCCAAGGAGGAGAATGGAATTCTGGGAAGGGAGAGTGGAATTCCTGGAAGGTTAGTTATTCTGGAATGGGGTAAGGTATTCCAGAAAGTTGGAAAGAAATTCAAGAAAGTGGGAAAGATTTCCAGGAAGTGGGAAAGGAATTCCAGAAAGGTGAAATATATCCCAGGATGAAGTAAGGAATTCCAGGAAGCTGGAAAGAAATTCCAGGGAGTGGGAAAGGTATTCCAGGATGTAGGAAACTCCAGAAAGTGGGAAAGGAATTCCAGAAAGGTGGAAAATTCCCATAATGGGGTAAGATATTCCAGGAAACAGGAAAGATATTTTAGGAAGAGGGAAAGTAATTACTGGAAGGCGAAAAGTATTCCAAGAATGAATAAGACATTCCAGGAAGTAAGAAAAATATTCTAGGAAGTAGCAAAAGTTATTCCAGGAAGTGGGAAAAAATTCCAGAATGTTGAAAGACATCCGAGGAAGAAGTAAGGAATTCCAGGAAACTGGAAAGAGATTTGTAGAAGAGAGAAAGGAATTCCAAGTATGGTGAAAGATATTCCAGGAAGTGGGAAAGCTGGCCTAGCAAGGGGTGAGGAATTTGGGGAAGGGAAAGGGATAATTCCAGTAATGGGGAAGATATTCCAGCAATGGGGAAATGAATTCCAGGGAGGGGGAGAGACGGCAGAGGAAGTGTTGTAGGGAGATGAGATTGTATCGGAAAAATGGCTTCCCTTTTTGAGGCGCGATTAGTCTGAGTAGGGAAAGGGAAATTGACGGATAATTGCGGAGATGAGCAGGAATGAATGAAGAGGGATGAAGAATGTAGGGGAAAATTTGAATAAGTTAGTGAATGTGAAGAGCAATACATTTTTTGAATACGTTAGAAGGATTTACACAGATAATAGTTAACAAAGATTTGTAAGATATTGTAGGGATTTTTTCTCGTGTGGTAATTCTTTATTATTATTATTATTATTATTATTATTATTATTATTATTATTATTATTATTATTATTATTATTCAAAAGATGAACCCATATTCATATGGAACAAGCCCCCCCACCACAGGGGCCATTGACTTGAAATTCAAGCTTCTAAAGAATATTATGGCGTTCATTTGAAAGAAGTTACAGAAGATAATCGTAAATACAAAATGAAAAGAAATTAACAAAAAATAAATAAATAAGATTATAAATATATGATTAAAAGTACAGGGAGAAATGTAGTGGTGTTTGTGTGTGTGTATGTGTATGAGAGAGAGAGAGAGAGAGAGAGAGAGAGAGAGAGAGAGAGAGAGAGAGAGAGAGAGAGAGTTTTGTGGTGAAAAGTGAGCTAACAGTGATAAGTCGCGAGTTTGCTTTACGGGATTCGGGCCTTGCCTAAACCGCTTAGAATTCACACACCCGTATTCCCAATAGGACCCCAAATCCTATTGGCTTTGGAAGGGGTTGCGTTCTCTCTCTCTCTCTCTCTCTCTCTCTCTCTCTCTCTCTCTCTCTCTCTCTCTCTCTCTCTCTATATATATATATATATATATATATATATATATAGTATATATAAATTTCTGATCCATACATTTCTGTCTCATTATCAGGATCAACCCAGGTCTTTCAGTTGGAAAGACAGGACATACAGCAAACCACATAAGTCATAAAAGAAGTTGGAAACCTGAGTACCACATTGCCTTCTTTTTATGACTGGTGTGGCTTGTTGGTAGCAGTCTCTGTCTTTCAGTTGAAAGACCGAGTCTGATCCTGACGTGAGTCTGCAATTTATTTCTGTTCCACATGTGATTGTGTGTTGATTATTTCTAATTATATATATATATATATATATATATATATATATATATATATATATATATATATATATAATATATATATATATACATATATATATATATATATACATATTTATATATATATATATATATATATATATATATATATATATAAATTTCTTATGTACTTCAAACTTAGGCTCATTTGCTGTCATCATTCATCATAAATTTTCATTTTTAGAAATATTTCAGTATTGAATGAGTCCGCTTAAAACTTTACCTGTAATTCAAATACCTTATTATAACATCACGGTGCAAATCAATGCGTTATTATTATAACTCTTCAAGTCTTAGGGACGGAATTTAATTTTTTTTTTTTTTTTTTTTTGTTTTATACAAGGAACATCTTTATTCCATGGATCTCAATTCCCCATTTGATTTCCAGCGATTTGTGGGGCTCGATATCTCCTCGTTTGGAAATCAAATTTAGATTCGATAATGAATTTTATGCAGAGCCAGAGAGCGTGGTTTCTCTCTCTCTCTCTCTCTCTCTCTCTCTCTCTCTCCTCTCTCTCTCTCTCTCTCTCTCTCTCTCTCTCTCTCTCTCCAAAGGATTTTCTCGTGTGGTGTAAGAAAAGAAAAATGTTCGATTGTTGATCAGTTGTTCTCAGTATATGTTCTATTCGTTTTACATTATTATTATTATTATTATTATTATTATTATTATTATTATTATTATTATTATTATTATTATTATGCTAGGAAATTCACAATATCGTGAAAAACTGTTGTGTAATAAAAATCCACATTTATAGAAATAAATTGTGTTGATGTGCAAATATGTCCTTATCTTTTGCATATCGGTACAATTTATATATATAATTATGGATTTCGATTACAAAATAATAATAATAATAATAATAATAATAATAATAATAATAATAATAATAATAATAATAATAATAATAATAATAATAATAATAATAATACCTTAAATCAAATAAGCTTGGGGTATCACACAAAGATCGATTAGTCAAAGGAAACTTTAGGAAAACCCTCTTGCATATTTAATGGGGAAACTTCACACACGCAGCCATGAGCTAACTCTCTCTCTCTCTCTCTCTCTCTCTCTCTCTCTCTCTCTCTCTCTCTCTCTCTCTCTCTTACTTCTAGAACCTGTGTGTAATTAATCTTTCGGGGAGAAAATTAGAACCTTGGATGCCTTCTGAATTTCCTCCTAAAGGTCTTTAATTAAGTTGGATAAAACGCCTTTGAGAGAGAGAGAGAGAGAGAGAGAGAGAGAGAGAGAGAGAGAGAGAGAGAGAGAGAGAGAGAGAGAGGGATTTCAAGGTATTCCCTCTCTTCAAAGAACAGGTGTCAAGATTAAATTAGGTGGTGTGCGCGAAGTCTGGATTTTGCAAAGTCTTGTTTATTTATGAGCGTTTGGAGCTGTTTTGAGTATCTGTAGTTTTGTGTGTGTGTGTGTGTGTGTGTATACATGTATATAGATTTATATATATATATATATATATATATATATATATATATATATATATATATATATATATATATATATATATATATATATATATATATATATATATATATATATATATATATAATTATGTGATATATCAGGATCAAACCATCATCTCTCTTTCAGGTCTTCCAATTGAAAGACCTGGGTCTCGATCTTGATGTGAGTCAGAAATATATATATATATTTATATATATATATGTGCATGCATATTTATTATATATATTGTATGTATGTGTCTGTTTGTGTCTGTGCGTGTAAAATTAATATCTGATTCACATTCCAATAAAATCCCTTGTGAACACATTCCAGCCTCGAATGACCACTTCCCTAAAATCATCTTGGAAACCGCACTAACGGAAACATGACGTTCAAACAAAGAAAAGTTCGGGGCAGAAGTTTTTATCCCCCAGATTAGCATACCCAAACTCACTCCAGACATCTGGGAGAGAGAGAGAGAGAGAGAGAGAGAGAGAGAGAGAGAGAGAGAGAGAGAGAGAGAGAGAATGTAATCTCGACCTTGATTTATAGGACGGGGTGCAATTTCACTTTCCGGAGATGTATGATTTCACTTGAGAGAGGTGTTTCTTTTTTTTATTTTTTGTTTTGTTTTTGTTTTTCTTACGAAAGAAACACCTAAGGGGAAAAAGACAGCCGTGGGCTTGATTTGTTTCTGAGTAAATGTTTGTTTGTGTGTGTGTGTGTGTGTTTTTTTTTTGATGATGGGTTCTTTTTGATATATATATATGTATATATATATTGATATATATATATATATATATATATATATATATATATATATATATATATATATATATATATATATATATATATATATCTGTTCTTAAATTCCTGTATAAAAACAAACCTCTTTTGAAGTAAGCATTAAGATAACTCCATCAGAAAATCACCATTAAGTGGTATATAATTTCTCATTGTGATAACTTATGAATCGAGCTGCGCATCATAAACTATTAAGTACTTTTATTATAAACAGCCATAAAGAAATATTAATCATATTGACAGATTTACTTGGGTAATTTATGTTCGTGTAGGGACGTCTCTGAGTGCTAAATTGTGAATTAATATTATTTTTTTTTTTTCAGGTGAGGATTTTGCAATGGAGGGCAGTGGTAGCGATATAGACATCCCTGCAAGTATATATATTTTTTTTAAACGAGTAAAAAATACGCCGAAGATTCCTCGGCGCAATCCAGTTTTCTGTACAGCCGCTACAGCGTATAGTCAAGGCCTCGGAAAATAGACCTAACTTTAGGTGGTCTCGATATAATGCTGTATGAGCCGCGCCCCCCATGAAACTTTAACCACGACCCGGTGGTGGCCTACCCTGTATCGTTGCCAGAAGCACGATTATGGCTAAATTTAACCTTTAATAAAATGAAAACTGTTGAGGCCAGAGGGCTGTAATTTGGTATGTTTGATGATTGGAGGGTGGATGATCAACATACCAATTTGCAGCCCTCTAGCCTCAGTAGTTTTTAAGATCTGGGGTCTTTTACAGAAAACTAAAAGTATCTAAGATTTTTTGTGGCTAAATATTACTTTTATTGTGGTATGGGTTAGTATTTAGTGTTAGCTTACTAGATACTGACATGATGTTATTTTATATTTATTCTGTTACTTATGTAATGTGAACAAAGGGAATTCATTATTATAACAGCATAATGTCAATTCTGATGGTATTGCAGATGCTGATAATGTTGCATCTTTTGTTACAATATATATATAGTAAATAAATTCATTCAAGAAAATGTATAACAGAGTCGAAATACATTCTTATCTCTCTCTCTCTCTCTCTCTCTCTCTCTCTCTCTCTCTCTCTCTTGATGGGTGAGTTGGTAAGTTTATTGTCACACTGTGTAATAACAAATGAACGGTTCGAGGTTCGAATCCTGTCTAGAGATGGAACATTTATTTGAATTGTATAATTCCCTTGAGATGTCAGTTGTTTCCATGATGTAACAAACACACACATACGCACATACTTGCATATATACATACACAAACATACATACATATATGTATATATATATATATATAATATATATATATATATATATATATATATATATATATATATAATATATATACATATACATTTATGTGTGATTATAATCACTTTATATATATATCGTTATATACATTATATGTATATATATATATATATACACACACACACACACACACACACACACACTCATCATAGCTCACATCAACTTTATTCAAACATGTCACTCGGGTCCAGAACGTGTTTGTTTGCGAAAACGAGGCCACGGCTGTCAGAAATTCGCGAGGGGAAAATAAAAAAAAAAAGAAAACAGGAAAAACAAAACA
>NC_089745.1:1293417-1295917 GCF_040412425.1 Macrobrachium rosenbergii | reverse complement strand
ATTTACAGTTGATTAAAAATGTTAATGTTGGAGTGTATTTCTTTCCATGTTAATGTTGGATCTTTTGTAAACTTTCCATGTTAATGTTGGACAAGAAACTTTCCAAAATGTTGAATGTATTTTGAAAAACCATGTTAATGAAGGTGTATTTTCAAATGTTAATGTTGGAGGTGTATTTTGGAAACTACATTTAATGTTGGAAATATTTTGGAAACTTGATGTTAATGTTGGAGGTGTATTTTGGATTTTTTAATGTTGGATTTTTTGGAAACTCTCTTAGAATTGGAGGTGTCTTTTATTTCCATGTTAATGTTGGAGGGTGTATTTTGGAAACTTTCCATTAATGTTGAGGTCCTTCTCCTTTCCATTCCCTTCCCTGGAAGTTCCCCTTTTGGAACTTTCCCCTTTAATGCCCTCTTTGAAACGTCCATGTCGCCATTTGGCATATTAATGTTGGAGTGTATTTTGCTTGCCATGTTAATGTTGGAATTGTAGGTAACTCCATGTCCCTCATGGACGTGTATTTTGAAACTCCATTGAATGTTGGTGTTTTTGAAACTTACCATGTTAATGTTGGATTTCCCCATGTTAAATCTCTCTCTCTCTCTCTCTGGAGTGTATTTTGAAACTCTCTCTCTCTTGGAGGTGTCTCTTTCCATCTTCTCTCTCTCTGTCTCTCTCAAACTTTCCATGTTAATGTTGGAGAATGTATTTTGGAAACAAATGATAATGTTGGAGAGTAATCAGGAACTGCCATGTAGAGAAGGGTATCTCTCCATCTCTCTCTCTCTTTTGGAAACTTTCTCTAATGTTAGGTGTATTTTGGAAACTTACCATCTTAATCTTGGATTTCCCCCTTAGAATGTTGGAAATTATTTTGAAACTTACCATAATTTGGAACATTTTGGAAATATTCATGTTAATGTTGGAGGTTTATTTGAAAAATGTTAATTTGACTCTCTCTCTCTCGTTTCCTAGAACAAAAAATTATTCATAGTTGTATTTTGAAACTGTTAATGTTCAGGTGTATTTTGAACCATTTTTTGATTTTGGAAACTTTCATGTAAAATATTTTAACTCTCTCTCTCTCTCTCTTTTGGAAACTCTCTCTGTCTCTCTCTCTCATCTCTCTCTCTTTCTCTCTCTCCTCTTGATGTCTTTTTGGAAACTTTCCATGTTAATGTTGGAGGTTATTCATAATTTAACACTTGGAATGTTCTTAATAACTGGCATTTTGTTGGAGTGTATTTTGTAAACTGGCCATTTTTGACTCTATTCTCTCTCTCTCTCTCTCTCTCTCTTTCTCTCTCTTCTCTGTCTTTCTCTCCATGTGTTAATGTTGGAGTGTATTTTAGAAACTTTTCTTATTCATAGTTAGAAACACTGAAATGTTGGATATTTTGAACCATTTTAATGTTGAGTAAAACTTTCCATGTTAATGTTGGACTCTCTCTCTCTCTCTCTCTCTCTTTTGGAACTCTCTCTTAATCTCTCTCTCTTTCTCCATGTTAATGTTGGAGGTCTCTCTCTGAAACTTACCATGTTAATGTCTTCCATTTAACCATGGATTTAATGTTCAAAGAAGTGAAACTTACCAATAGTCTTCCGGAAACTTACCATGTTTTTTGATATTTGATTCCATGTTAATGTTGCTCGGTTATTTTTGGCAATCACCATGTTAATGAGAGAGAGAGAAAAAGAAGAAGAAGAAGGAAGAATGTTGAAGGTGTATTTGAAATTCCCCTTCATCTACTCTGGTAATCTGTTAATGTGGTGTTTTGGAACTTTCCATGTTAAGGGAGGTGTACCTCAACTCCCATGTTCCGTCGTTTCCATAAATTGTCTGGAATGTGTTGAATGATTGCTAAATAGACTTCCCAGTAGAGAATTTTGATGGTTTATGTAAAGTTTAAATATTAAAATTTTATTTTGGAAACTGCTATAGTCGTGTCTGTCAAACTTTAATTTTGTTTAATTCGTTGAGTGTATTTTGTGGGCGTTTGTTGAGGTTGTGGTCACTGGACATGGTGTAAATTGAAGTTTTTTGGGTGAATGTTCTTTTATGTGTCCGGACGTATTGGAAGGTTGTGTGTAAAGTTTAAATGAAATCATGATGGATAAATATGATGATACAAATGACAGTGGTCTGGACTTTCTCAGCTCTCTCTCTCTCTCTCTCTCTCTCTCTTAAAAAAAGGGGCTCTCTCTCTTCTCTATCTTTCTCTCTAACGTTTACTCCATCAGAATATTTTAGTCGTTTGAAATGTTCTTGAAAATTGAGATAAGGTGATGCATTTTTCTCTCTCTCTCTCTCTCTCTCTTTCTCTCTCTCGTCTCTCTCTCTCTCTCTCTCTCTCTCCCTCTCTCTCTCTCTCTCTCCTTCCCTATTTACTCCATCAGAATATTTTCGTCGTTTGAATGTGCTTGAAGGTTGCCAGAAAGTAGCCGTTGATTCTCTCTCTCTCTCTCTCTCTCTCTCTCTCTCTCTCTCTCTCTCTCT
>NC_089745.1:1268417-1283417 GCF_040412425.1 Macrobrachium rosenbergii | reverse complement strand
ATATATATATAAGATAATAGTATTCCGTTATATTAACTTGTCAGAAGGTAGGATTAGTTGTCTAATTATTTTATATTGCATCTAGTATTATCTAGTGTTCCGTTAGAAAAAAACAAGTATGAAATGGGCCGAAGTTTCTTCGGCGCAATCGAGTTTTCTATATAGCCGCTATAGCGTATAATCAAGGCCACCGAAAATAGATCTATCTTTCGGTGCTCTCCGTATAATGCTGTATGAGCCACGGCCCATGAAACTTTAACCATGGTTCGGTGGTGGTCTGGCCTATATCGTTGCCAGATGGACGATTATGGCTAACTTTAAACCTTAAATAAAGTAAAAACTATTGATGCCTGGGGGCTGCAATTTGGCATGTTTGATGATTGAAGGGTGGATGATCAACAGACCAATTTGCAGCCATCTAACCTCAGTAGGTTTTGAGATCTGGGGGCGGACAGAAAATATGCGGGCAGAATAAAGTGCGGACGGACAGACAAAGCCGATACAATAGTTTTCCTTTACAAAAAAAAAAAGTTTTAGGAGGAGAAGCATTACGCAGAAAATTGCGTTAGGTGAAGATGGTGCAATGTCTTTTTATGGGGGGGGGTGGTTGTGATAGAGGGAAGGTGGCCCAGGCTCCAAGGTCAGGTCAAGATTTTTATCACCTATTGCCAGGCTTACGCTCCGCAGGGCCGAAGCGTTTAAAACGCCTTTCAGAACGTGGTACTAGCGTTTTTTTTTTTTTTTATGGAGGCCGGAACGCGAGGGCGTTCACACGCTTCAAAGACTTTTAGCGTTTTGAGAAAGGTCTTTATGAGTCTTTAGTTCAGAAATACTTAATTTTGGTAATTTTCTCTCTAATTTCTCTCTCTCCCCAATTATGTTTCATTCCTTCATGTGGACTTTTGATCCTCTTTCTCTCTCTCTCTCTCTCTCTCTCTCTCTCTCTCTCTCTCTCTCTCTCTGTCGTCATACACAATCCGTGATGATTCATTGCCCTCATGTGGATTTTTGATCAGTTATCCTCTCTCTCTCTCTCTCTCTCTCTCTCTCTCTCTCTCTCTCTCTCTCTCTCTCTCTCTCTCTCTCTCTCTCTCAATCCAATTATGTTTCATTCCCATCTTGTGGCTTTGGATCAGTGATCAACTATGCAGCAGTTAATAATCAGCTTCTCTCTCTCTCTCTCTCTCTCTCTCTCTCTCTCTCTCTCTCTCTCTCTCTCTCCATATGGACTCTGTATCAGTTACCAACCAATCACCATTTATCTGTACTCTCTTCGATTTCCCGTCATTCATCTCTCCGTTCACGTCATCCCCGAGGGACCGGAAGAAATTTCCGTTGCCGACGTAACTTGATTTGGTCTCTCCTCTCGGTATAATCCGGAATAAGGAGAGGACGAACACTGTGGAATTTTTTTTTTTTTTATCAAGTCTTCCTCCGATGCTCGCGAGAATGACAAGACGGAGAGGGAAAGTCATCACGCTCGGTCCGTGGGACTGATGATAAGGTTCATTATGCTCGGTAAGTGGCCGTCATTGCCTTCGCTGCTATTCGAGCATCTGCTAGGTTTCGGGAATTTTTGTGTCGTTCCTCTCTGAGAGAGAGAGAGAGAGAGAGAGAGAGAGAGAGAGAGAATTTATGCAAATTCATGTGTCCTTTATTTATTAAGGGTTCATATTTCTGTCTTAATATATTTTGTTTGCATGGGATTTTATTTATATTTTTTTACAGAGAGAGAGAGAGAGAGAGAGAGAGAGAGAGAGAGAAGGAATTTATGCAAATTCATGTGTCCTTTATTTATTAAGGGTTCATATTTCTGTCTTAATATAGTTTGTTTGCATTGGCTTTTATTTATATTTTTTACAGAGAGAGAGAGAGAGAGAGAGAGAGAGAGAAGGAATTTATGCAAATTCATGTGTCCTTTATTTATTAAGGGTTCATATTTTTATCTTTATATATTTTGTTTGTGTAGTCTTTTATTTACATAATTTACAGAGAGAGAGAGAGAGAGATGGAGAGAGATGGGAATTTGTTTATTTAAATTCATGTGTCTTTTATTTATTAAGGGCTTATAATTTTATTTCTTTATATATTTTGTTTGCGTGGGCTTTTAGATTATATTTTTACACACACACACACACACACACACACAGAGAGAGAGAGAGAGAGAGAGAGAGAGAGAGAGAGAGAGAGAGAGAGAGAGAGAGAGAGAGAGAAATAGCAAAACGACAAGCAAAATAAAAAAAAAACTCTCACGATTTTGGAGATTTCTTTTCACTTCACTTCCACAGAGAGAGAGAGAGAGAGAGAGAGAGAGAGAGAGAGAGAGAGAGAGAGAGAGAGAGAGAGAGAGAGAGAGAGAGAGAGAGAAGGTCAGTGGTGGCAAATGAGGGATGGATCAAAAAGTGAAGGTGTAATTAAAATCGCGAAAAAGGGGAAGACGCGACTTGTGTATAAGAAGGAATTCTTGGAAGAGGGTTAAGAATTGGGGAATTGAAACGACCTCGAAGGATTATTAAATATTAATGGAAGGGGAAGAGAGAGAGAGAGAGAGAGAGAGAGAGAGAGAGAGAGAGAGAGAGAGAGAGAGAGAGAGAGGAGCCTCTTTTCGAGAATATAAAGGTTATGTATGAAACTTGAAGTAAAGGTGTTGCATATGTATGTTCATTTAAACATATGTTTATTGTATTTTTTGTTTAGCTGCGTATATGTTTTATTTTCGTAGCCTTATTTATATATTTATTTAGCTTTATATATTTATTTATTTATATATGTATTTATTTGTTTATGTTTATGCACTTATTTTTTTTATTTTTCTGCATGAATATTTTTACGTGATTTTATTATATATTTATTTATTCATATATATATTCATCTATTTATTTATTTATTTATTAATTTATTCATGTAGAGAGAGAGAGACTTTACGTAAATTCATGTGTCCTTTATTTATTAATGACATATTTTCATCTGTTATATATTTATTTATTAATTCGTTTATTTAAAGAGAGAGAGAGAGAGAGAGAGAGAGAGAGAGAGAGAGAGAGAGAGAGAGAGAGAGAGAGAGAGGGAGAGAATTTGTTTAACGTAAATTCATTTGTCCTTTGTTTATTAAGGGCTTATCTTCGTACCAGTTTATATATTTATTTATTAAATCATTTATTTACACACACACACACACACACAGAGAGAGAGAGAGAGAGAGAGAGAGAGAGAGAGAGAGAGAGAGAGAGAATTTGTTTACGTAGATTAATTTTTCATTTGTTTATTAAGGGCTTATATTTACTAATTGATTCATTTACTCACACACACACACACACACACACAGAGAGAGAGAGAGAGAGAGAGAGAGAGAGAGAGAGAGAGAGAATTTGTTTACGTAGATTAATTTTTCATTTGTTTATTAAGGGCTTATATTTACTAATTGATTCATTTACTCACACACACACACACACACAGAGAGAGAGAGAGAGAGAGAGAGAGAGAGAGAGAGAGAGAGAGAGAGAGAGAGAGAGAGAAGAGTAAGCTGGAAATTCAGATCTTGTTTCATTGCCAATTCTCTCTTCCATTCTCGAGCACACAAAAAAAAAAAAAAAAAAACTCCCAGACCATTTGCTGTTTTATTGGCGTTTCCCCCTCTCTGCTGCTAACGAAACCTTTCCAGAAATCCGTTATTAGTGCATTTCTCTCTCTCTCTCTCTCTCTCTCTCTCTCTCTCTCTCAGGTGAAGGATATGAAATGTCAGTTTCATTTGTGTTTGTTCTTGCTTGCATGATGATGCGGAATTTTGGCTGTGGCAGATTCTCTTCATTATCTAAGTAAATGAATGAATAAGTAGATGAATAATGAGGTAAATGAATAAATAGATAGATAAAGAAATGAATGGGTAAATCAGTAGATAATTAATGAAATAAATAAATATGTAGATGTATAAGTAGATTACTGAAAAAAATGAATAATTAAATAGATAAATCAGTCAATAGGTAAATAAATAAGTAAATGAATAAATAACTACAGAAATAAAAAGATGCAAAAATTGCTTTATTGAAGACAGGGTCTGGACGAGAAATGTACCCTTTCATTGCAACAATAATGCAAGAAATTACTGGCATTTTCTTTTCATAATTTTTCCTTATTCTTGTTTTTCGGGAGACCACGGCCCCCCCATCCCCCTCTAAAGTAAGATAGTAAAATATTCAGCGTGGATTCTTGACGTTATGACCTTGTTTGATAACAGCAACTCAGGGTCATGAGAATAATTAATTTTCATAGGTCATGCGAGTAGTTGCGTTTCGCAGTGACTTTGTTTATTTCTTTAGTAATGTTGATGACTCTCTCTCTCTCTCTCTCTCTCTCTCTCTCTCTCTCTCTCTCTCTCTCTCTCTCTCTCTCTCTCTGCTGAGATTGTTTTCGTGTTCACATGATCTCATCTACTCTCTCTCTCTCTCTCTCTCTCTCTCTCTCTCTCTCTCTCTCTCTCTCTCTCTCTCTCTCTCAGTATTTTTAATCTTACTTTTCCTTAAAATCTTTTCCTAAAAATCATTCTATTTTGGTCTCTCTTTTCTAAAATCTCTCTCTCTCTCTCTCTCTCTCTCTCTCTCTCTCTCTCTCTCTCTCTCTCTCTCTCTCAGTATTTTAATCCTAATCTTCCTTAAATCATTCATTCTCTCTCTCTCTCTCTCTCTCTCTCTCTCTCTCTCTCTCTCTCTCTCTCTCTCTCTCTCTCTCTCTCTCTCTCTCTGAGGTTGTGAGCTTTACGCTGACTGCCAGTTCACAGAGTATGTTAAAAATAATCAATACACTGATGAGATCTTATTTATAATATTTTTTTTTTTTTTCTCGTTTTTGAGACACCTCTATCCAAGTAAATCTCTCGTGTTTTGATATATTTCATAATGTATTTTAATCATCCTCACTCGGTGGGATTTTCTCATCTATTTCCATTTCCTCTTATTCTCTTATCCAGTCGTCTCCTTCCTGTTGTTTTACTGAATCTTCTTATTTATTTAAGAATGCTTTGCTTTGTCAGATTCTCACCATGAACATTTACCATTTGTTTTATCCTCATTTCATCCCTGACGACATATTTAGTCTTCAGGCACCTATGTTTTAATATTCCTATGTATATCCAGGTATAATTAAAACTATGAATTGTTGAATAACTCCTTGAAACGTAAACAAAATTGGCTAAAAAAATTCCTGACTGAATTTTTACTCTGTGGGACAATGACAGATATTCCTCTCCTGAAGTCAGTGTTCGTCCGTAACTTAGATATTGTGTTAGATTCTAATTTCTGATTGAGGATACAATCGATTTTCTTAATAATGATGATTATAATGTCCTATGTGTATTCATTGTTTATAGATTCTGCGTATAACAGCAGTACTCTACGGGTATTAAATTCTAGTTTTAGATTTACCGTTGTCCAGCCCAGAAAATGGTTTTCTTACCACTTGAATATATATGCAGAATGAAGGTGCTTTATTATTATTATTATTATGTGTGTTATTATTATTATTATTATTATTATTATTATTATTATTATTATTATTATTATTATTATTATTATTATTTATTATTATTATTATTGTATTGTAGGGGATTATCAATTGATGCTCATAGTGTTCCTTAGATTGCGTGACATTGTCAGCTAATGCTCGTAGTATTCTGTAGATAGGGCTGACATTTATCAGCTGATGGTTTTAGTGTTCCTTAGTTTGCCAGACATCATCAGCTGATAATCTCAGTGACCCTTAGATTGCCAGACATCATCAGCTGATAATCTCAGTGTTCCTTAGATTGCCAGACATAAGCTGATGCTCTCAGTGACCCTTAGATTGCCAGACATCATCAGCTGATAATCTCAGTGTTCCTTAGATTGCCAGACATCATCAGCTGATAATCTCAGTGTTCCTTAGATTGCCAGACATCAGCTGATGCCCTTAGTATACCATAGATTGTCAGACATTATCAGGTGATGTTTTCAGTGTTCCTTAGATTGCCAGACATTATCCGCTGATGCTCTCAACTGCTAATTTATGGGACGAATTAGGCCTAAGGAGGCTTTGCTTATCCCACTTACGTATGATGAATGTGTGTCCTTTTCATCTTTATTGATGTAGGTAGAGGCGCCGGGAAATTTATAATGATGTCATTATATCTGCCGTCCTTGACGTGAATGTAGGCGGTTTTATTGTTGTATTTTCATTATCATTATCTTTGAAATGCACATGAACTTCAATAATTAATCTATCATACCTTTTTATTAAGGTTAGTCATTGTAATACGAATTTTTCTCGAAAAAGCTGTTTATAGTTTTCTGTAAAAGAAAACTATTGTGCCGGCTTTGTCTGTCCGTCCGCACTTTTTCTGTCCGCCCTCAGATCTTAAAAACTACTGAGGCTAGAGGGCTGCAAATCGATATGTTGATCACCCACCCTCCAATCATCAAGCATACCAAATTGCAGCCCTCTAGTCTCAGTAGTTTTTATTTTATTCAAGGTTGAACTTATCCATAATCGTGCTTCTGGTAACGATATAGGATAGGCCACCACCGTGCCGTGGTTAAAGTTTCAAGGGCCGCGGCTCATACAGCATTATACCGAGACCACCGAAAGATAGATCCATTATCGGTGGCCTTGATTATACGCTGTAGCTGTTGTACAGAAAACTCGATTGGCGCATTCATATTTTACTTGTTTTTTATTGCACAAAATACTGATTTTGATATCTTTTTCTGTTGCAGGTAAGGATGATTTTGAAGTCGCTTCCAGCAGAATTTGTTCTTAATGAGGTTTGAGATAAGAGACTGAGTAAAGTGCTTTGTTGATTATATATACAGTATATATATATATATATATATATATATATATATATATATATATATATATATATATATATATATTATATATATCTTTATATATATACATATATATATATTATTTATATATATTTATATATATATCTATGTATATGTATACATATGTATGTATGTGTATATATATATGTATACATATGTATGTATGTATGTATATATATATATATTATAAAATGTATGCTTGCATACTGCTTCCTTATCGTAATGGTAATGGTAATGTTTACTTCCGCTAACTAGGAAATACGTAAATGCAAACCGCAGCTGTTTGTTCATTCTTAGGCCTACCCAAGACACCAAAACCTTCCCCCCAAATCCCCAAGACGAATAGAACTCTCTCTCTCTCTCTCTCTCTCTCTCTCTCTCTCTCTCTCTCTCTCTCTCTCTCTCTCTCTCTCTCTCTCTCTCTCTCTCCACGTCCCCGGAGTATTTCAGTTCAAGGTGGCGGTCCTACCACAGCTGGCAGGGGGAGATAGGTTTGTACCATAACACCGTGTTATTCTTAAGCCTACAAAATGAATTTGGGCTCCTCTTGAAATTCCTCTTAGAATTCCTCTTGGAATTCATCTTGGAATTACTTTCCATATATTTCAGTACCGGGAAATTGTGGTTCCCTTCTGGAACAACAGTTTTATTTCATTTCATTTTCTATTTCCTATTATTTTTGTAACTTCTTTCAGATGAATACAATATTAATAATAATAATAATAATAATAATAATAATAATAATAATAATAATAATAATAATAATAATAATAATAATAATTTTCTTTGGAAGCTTAAATTTCAAGTCAGTGGTCCCTGTAGAGTCGTTTCATATGAAGAGGGTTATATCTTCTGAATAATAATAATAATAATAATAATAATAATAATAATAATAATAATAATAATAATAATAATAATAATAAAATTTTCTTTGGAATCTTGAATTTCAAGTCAGTGGCCCCTGTAGAGTAGTTTCATATTAAGAGGGGTGTATCTTCTGAATAATAATAATAATAATAATAATAATAATAATAATAATAATAATAATAATAATAATAATAATAGTGGTGGAACAAATCCACAGTTATGTATATATACATATATTTATAGATAAATCTGTACAGAAAGCTTTTCAATTGAAAAATTGATAATAATAAAAATAATAATAATAATAATAATAATAATAATAATAATAATAATAATAATAATAATAATAATAATAATAATAATAATAATGGGAACTTGAGGGGATGTATGTTTGCACACAAACATTCACACAAACGTGTTGATGTGTATTCATTATTCGTTAAATTTTTTTATTTCTTTTCCATTAGTGGATTATCTAGTCATATGAAATGTATCTATATAAAAAACATGTCTGATAACGGGATGGTTATTAATAACATTTAATGGCTGGGAAGTTATTACTAAAAAATTTGATAACATCTGGCCTGTGTCAGAGTATCAAGATCAGATAACATAGCAGATACTTTTGTATGGTAGACCAAGTTATTAAGACCAAAGTGGGATAAAGTGGAAAAAGATATTTTTGGAATTAAAAGTGGAAATTAAAAGTAGGAATTAAGGTTATTAAAGTTGGAATTACAAGCGGGAATTGAAGTAGGAATTAAAGTTGGAATTAAAGTAAGGACAAAAACTCATTCTGTTGTTGTTAAATGTTAAAATTGGAATTAAAGTATTTAAAATAAATTAAAGTGGGGGAATTAAAGTAAGGACTAAAAACTCTTTGTCTGTTGATAACTCGATGTAAACAACAATTAAAATTGGGAATTAAAGTGGGAATTAAAATTGGGAATTAAAGTGTGAAATAAAATTGGGAATTAAAGTAAGGACTAAAGAAACCCTGTGTGTGTTGATAACTTGTTGCAAACAACAATTAAAATTTGGAATTAGAGTGGGAATTAAAATTTGGAATTAAAGTAGGGACTAAAAGCCCTTTGTGTTGATAATTTGTTGTGAACAACAATTAAAATTGGTAATTAAAGTGGGAATAAAATTAAAATTGGGAATTAAAGTGGGAATTAAAATTGGGAATTAAAGTGGGAACTAAAATTGGGAATAAAAGTGGGAATTAAAGTAAGGACCCAAAACTCTTGGAGTTCATAACTCGATGTAAACAACACCTAAAGACTGGGTATTAAAGTGGGAATTAAAGTACGTACGAAAAACCCCTGTTGTTAATAACTTTTGGTAAAAATACTTTTTTTATTTTAATAACTTCTCGGGAGTGTGGCGGAACATTAAAACTTTCCATGATGGGAAAACTTCCTGCAGACAGATATTATTATTGAGCATAATTGCCCTAATTTCGTTTGTGATTGTTATCAGAGGAAAACTGTTGCAATTTTCCCTCAAGTGAAAGGAGAATTATGAATGAGCTTTTTGACGTGGTAAGGAATGGAATACAGAGTTCAGGCCAGAGGCCAAGCACTGGGACTCATAAGGTCATTCAGCGCTGGAAAGGATAATTGACAGTAAAAGGTCTGAAAGGTGTAACAGGAGGAAAACCTCAAAGCAGTTGCACTATGAAATAATTGTTAGGAGAGGGTGGATAGCGAGATGGAAGAATGGTAATGCGTATGGAGGTACAGTAAAGGAACGAAAGGGGTTTGCAGCTAGGGGCTTAAAGAAGGGACGCTGCAAAGAACCTAAGGGGGACGTGGTAAGTGTCGTCAGGAAATGGGAAATGAGGTTTCCATGACGACTGATTGAAATTGTATTTTGTGTCTCGCTTTGATGGTGGAACTCTTTTTAAGAAATTACGAAGAAGTATCCGGAGAGAGAGAGAGAGAGAGAGAGAGAGAGAGAGAGGAGAGAAGAGGTTGTATTTCGCTGATGGAGGAACCTTCAAGAAATTGTATCAGGGAGTAGTCAGGAGAGAGAGAGAGAGAGAGAGAGAAGAGAAGAGATTGATTGTATTTCGCTTTGATGGAGGAACTTTTTAAGATATTACGAAAGTATCAAAGAGAGAGAGAGAGAGAGAGAATTGTATTTCACTTTGATGTAAGAACTTTCTAAGAAATTACGAAGAAATATCCACAGAGAGAGAGAGAGAGAGAGAGAGGCTTTCCAAATTTTAAAACTACTTGGAGGTTCACTCAAGAAAAGAATTTTTTTGTCGGTTTATTTAAATTTGTTCTTAATTACAATTCTTGAGAAAAAGTGACTATCTTTGTACTTAATATTCATAATGTCAGCCGTGAAAAGCATAAGAGTTGGTTAGGTTCGTATCAGCACTTGATAAAAACTGTTTTGAAGCAAAGAAATTCTGTCTACACAGAGTGCTTTGTAACAGACATTTTCTGTCTGCGCGCAGCGCTTTGTAAATAATATACTTGTAGCTCATTTGCGCATTTGTCTGAGGTTATGCTTCGTAATTAAAAAACAGTTGTTAAGATTTTCACAAACAGAATTATGACATTGTGATTTATGGAATTTTTCATAAAATTTTATAGCATTTACTTAGCTTTCTAGTTTTCTGTAATAGAAAACTATTGTGTCGGCTTTGTCTGTCCGTCCGCAATTTTTCTGTCCACCCTCAGATCTTAAAAACTACTGAGCCTAGAGGGCTGCAAATTGGTATGTTGATCATCCACCCTCCAATCATCAAACATGCCAAATTGCAGCCCTCTAGCCTCACTAGTTTTGATTTTATTCAAGGTTAAAGTTAGCCAAGAATCGTGCGTCTGGCAGTCTATTCCGGAGGCCTACGACAGACCTTTACTAGACCGCATCTGAGGAGCGACTGAGTGCTGGCCGATCCGTCGTAGCTGATAGTGTTATACAGCATTATACGTTGTACAGAAAACTCGATTGCCCCGAAGAAACCTCGGCGCATATTTTACTTGTTTTATTATGAAATGGAACTTCAGGCAGAGGCGTAGTTCTCCAAGAATAATTGAATGTCAGAATTGTCTGGTATTACAACTTTTAATTTAGTCATTCCTGTTGTTGCTATTAATGCATAGTTACCTGTTTTCATTGGGCATAATAAATCTATGTGATGTCTTGTCTTTGCTGATGCTTAAGAATATCCTAATAAAATCTCACTTTTATTCTGTGGAGTCGAGAGAGGGGAAAATATATCCTATCCAATTTAGGAATCTGGCCTAATGAATAAAGTTTGAGAATGAATGTTGTACTCTGATGGGTGTTCAGACACCCGCTTCTCTCTCTCTCTCTCTCTCTCTCTCTCTCTCTCTCTCTCATCCTGTTGAATGTTCAATCCATAAATTTTGTTGTTCAACACACGCTAACTCTCATACTGTTGAAAGGTTGAACTGAATAACTCTCTCTCTCATCCTGTTGAATGTTCAATCCATAAATTTTGTTGTTCAACACACGCTAACTCTCATACTGTTGAAAGGTTGAACTGAATAACTCTCTCTCTCTCTCTCTCTCTCTCTCTCTCTCTCTCTCTCTCTCTCTCTCTCTCTCTCTCTCTACTGCTGAATGTTGAATCCATAAATTTAATTGTTCAACACTAACTCCCATACTGTTGAAAGGTTCAACTGAATATCTCTCTCTCTCTCTCTCTCTCTCTCTCTCTCTCTCTCTCTCTCTCTCTCTCTCTCTCTCTCTCTCTCTCTCTCATGCTGCTGAATGTTGTGCCCATATATTGAATTATTCAATACACACGCAACCACAAACTGTCGTTCATGAGTGTTGAAACAATGAACTGAATTCTCCTCTCTCTCTCTCTCTCTCTCTCTCTCTCTCTCTCTCTCTCTCTCTCTCTCTCTCTCTCTCTCTCTCTCCAAATAAACGTGGAAGTATTCATAGGAGGGAGATGACTATATTCTTCCGGAGAGGCCATTATCATACCAGTCTGATCCAGCAGATGGCTCCATCTGACATTAACAGATGGTGGTGTTTGTCACTGTCCGAATTTCCCTTTTGTTAGGACCCGGAAGGACCTCGGCTGTTTTCGTTTATAGGCTGTTAGCAGACTGTTTACACAGTTTACATAATAGACTGTGTAAAAAGTTTAAATTAGACTGCGTAAACGGTTTACATAGTAGACTGTAAAGAATTGCTGAATTCTGTTATGTCTGGGCTAGGTTTTTTTACTGTGTCAGTTTTGCATTTTTTGTATCGATAATAATAATAATAATAATAATAATAATAATAATAATAATTATTATTATTATTATTATTAATATTATTATTATTATTATTATTATATAGCTGTTTTCATAGCAAATTTATAATAATAATAATAATAATAATAATAATAATAATAATAATAATAATAATAATAATAATAATAATAATAAAACCGAAATCAACACGTAAGAAATTTCACCTCTCCTTTGTCTTCAAAAATAAGGATGTCTCGCCTATCGAGAGCAGGAGTCCCTCAGTTGCATTCTCTCTCTCTCTCTCTCTCTCTCTCTCTCTCTCTCTCTCTCTCTCTCTCCAAGACAGCTTCTGATACTCTTGTGAGTAGGCTGTCTATGTTGTTAATCGTAAATGCCTCTCTCTCTCTCTCTCTCTCTCTCTCTCTCTCTCTCTCTCTCTCTCTCTCTCTCTCTCTCTCTCTCTCTCTCTCTCTCTCACGGAAGAGGAGCAATGTTCTTTATTATCAGGTGTAATGGACAGGGCAGGAGGGAGGCGAGTGGAAGAGGAAATTAATGGTGGATAAGACGCACCAATAAGAATCATGTCCTGTCAATATCCTGTCACGGGACTTGTACAAAAAATACGAGATCATATCGGAATTAGTCTTTCTTCATTATTGAAGTAAACAATAGGATTTTTTCATACCGGATGTGAGGTTTATTATGAACCTATATCCTAATATACAATATTTCATGCTGAAAGTGAGGTTATATTATTAACCTATATTCTAATATACAATATTTCATGCTGAATGCAAGGTTACGTTATTAACCTAGATCCTAATATACAATATTTCATCTTGAATGGAAGGTTATGTTATTAACCTATGTCCTAATATACAATATTTCATGCTGAATGTAAGATTATATTATTAACCTATATCCTAATATACAATATTTCATGCTGAATGTGAGGTTATGTTATTAACCTATATTCTAATATACAATATTTCATGCTGAATGCAAGGTTACATTATTAACCTAGATCCTAATATACAATATTTCATCTTGAATGTAAGGTTATGTTGTTAACCTAGATCCTAATATACAATATTTCATGCTGGATGTGAGGTTATATTAGTAACTTATATCCTAGTATGCAATATTTCGCGCTGAATGTAAGGTTATAGTATTAACTTATATCCTAATATACAATATTTCGTGCTGAATGTAAGGTTATGTTATTAACATATATCCTGTTATAAAATATGTTTTATTGGAATGGAATGGAATATAGGATTTAGGCCAAGCGCTTGGACCTATGAGGTCATTCAGCGCCGAAACGGAAATTGGGAGTAGAAAGGTTTGAAAGGCGTTACAGGAGGAAAACCTCAAAGCAGTTGCACTATGAAGCAAATGTTAAGAGAGGCTTGGATAGCAAGATGGAAGAAAGAGAATATGAATGGAGGTACAGTAAAAGGAATGAAAGGGTTGCAGCTAGGAAGCCGAATGGTCGCTGCGAAGACCCTTAAGTAATGTCTACAGTGCACCGCGTGAGTGGCACTGTCAGCACTCCACCCCCATACGCGCCATATTTTGTAATTTCTCCTGTAATCTGTATTCATTCCCGACGTTATAACACAAAAATGTATTTCCGTTTAATTAATTAATTAATTAATTAATAATAATAATAATAATAATAATAATAATAATAATAATAAAAATGTTAATTAACGCATTATTGCAGTAAAATTAGCAGCTTGTTCCATGCTGTACGAGTTATTCACGTAATGAACAACTTACAATTCAATTGTTATGTATTATTCAATTTATTATTATTATTATTATTATTATTATTATTATTCAGGAGATGAATTCTGTTCATATGGAACAAGCCCACCACTGGGACCACTGACTTGAAATTCAAGCTTCCAAAGATTGTTATTATTATTATTATGTGTGTGTGTGTATTATTATTGTGTTATTATTATTATTATTATTATTGTTTGTTTATCATTCAGAAGAGGAACCGTATTCATATGGAATAAGCCCACCAGGGGGGTGGGGTGGGCACTGACTTGAAATTCTGAGAAGCTTCCAAAGAATATTATGGCGTTGAAATTCTGAAAAGCTTCCAAAGAAAGAAGAGATTGATTAATGAAAAGAGAAAGAAATAATTTAACAAATTAATAAGTAAATAAAAATGTAAGTAAATTTTTATTTTTTACTCATTTTCACTCTATCTTTTTTTTTTTTTATTCGTCCCAAATCGGTCATCGCAGGCGATTCCACTATGTGTACCTGGCCGGAGCGACGTGCCGCAGGGCTGCTCATTACGCCTAATGCAATTAAAAGTAATAACAGGTCTGCATTTTTCATCGGGAACTCAATTTCGCTGTAATAAGGGAAGCCTGCCATTGGAGAATTGAAACAACGGCGGGCCTCTCTCTCTCTCTCTCTCTCTCTCTCTCTCTCTCTCTCTCTCTCTCTCTCTCTCTCTCTCTCTCTCTCTCATCTATCTGTTTGCTTCTTTGTGAGCAAGGGATAAGGACGATACCATATGTTATTAAATATGCTCTCTCTCTCTCTCTCTCTCTCTCTCTCTCTCTCTCTCTCTCTCTCTCTCTCTCTCTCTCTCTCTCTCTGTTTGTTTTTGTGAGCAAGGGATGAGACGGTATCATATGTTATCTCTCTCTCTCTCTCTCTCTCTCTCTGTTTGTTTGTGAGCAAGAGGGTAATATGCTCTCTCTCTCCAATCTCTCTCTCTCTCTCTCTCTCTCTCTCTCTCTCTCTCTCTCTCTATTTGTGAGCGAGGATGAGGACGATATCATATGTTGATGAATATGCCTGAGAGAGAGAGAGAGAGAGAAAGAAGAAGAGAGAGAGAGAGAGAGAGAGAGAGAGAGAGAGAGAGAAAGTTGTTGACTTTCTCCTCACAACAGTTAAGTAGTTAATGACTTAGTTGATAAGAGCTGATATTAACAGCTGAACTGAGTCATATTTTGAGCGACCACCATGAGAAAGCTTTTTCAATTTGCGGCCAAATAGTTTGGATATCCCAA
>NC_089745.1:1238417-1263417 GCF_040412425.1 Macrobrachium rosenbergii | reverse complement strand
TGACTGTGATAGACAAAAAAATAATAATAATAGTAAAATAATAATAATAATAATAATAATACTAATAAAACTTTCGAATAGTGACTGTGATAGACAACAAAAATAATAATAATAAGTAATAATAATAATAATTGGGAGAAAGCTCTCTGGGTTCATCTTCAGTCAAAATCACTGAAGATGAACCAGAGAAAGGTTCAAAGCTTTTATAAAATTCTCCTCGAGCCTTCGACGATTATATTATTGTGGACCCTTTAGAACAAATAATAATAATAATAATAATAATAATAATAATAATAATAATAATAATAATAACAATAATAATAATAATAATAATAATAATAATCTTCTTCATTTCAGGTTAGGGCCATATATAAGGGGTATACAAATTAGAGACAGTACAATACACCAATCTAGATACACAAGATATGATAAAAAAATGATTATCGTCAATATCCACACTGATCTTGAAGCTGCAGTAAAATGGTATTCATAATGGTAGTGATTGTGATAATATTGAGAATATTAGTAAAAATATTAGAAATGATAACAGTTAAAAAACAGATTGCGTACAGTTGATTTTCATCTAGGGACCTTAGGTGGGACTTCTCAAATATAGGAGAAAGGACGTCTTATTATTATTATTATTATTATTATTATTATTATTATTATTATTATTATTATTATTATTATTATTATTATTCAGAAGATGAACCCTATTCATTTCGAACATGCCCACAAGGGCCAATGACTTGAAATTCAAATAAATCTCTACAATTTACATGGTACCATAATTCCACCATCTCTCTCTCTTGAAGACCTGACAAGCCCAGGCATAATTTCACATCCCGGACGAAGGTTTAGCTTTGGTCACAAAAATTTTAGTTGGGGGCGTGCAGTGTTTAGGGGGGAGAGGGGAGAGGGGGTCGTCTTTGCTTAGTCCGTAATCCCTATTTGAACGAGCTAGCCGCCCCCAAAAATTGAGAAAGCTTCCATCCACTTCTTGAACTTTTCGTACGAACTGCTGCTGCCTTCAGCTGCTATTCATATTAACATTGGGACTTTATCTATTGTTATTTTTTTCTTCTGGTTATAAGCGTTTCTCCTGATACACTTCCCCTAACCCCCTTTCTTTCCCCCCCCTCTGACCCTCCCAGTTCCCCGGGATGCATCCTCACTAGATACTTGGACCGAACTTCCGCTGTGTCTCTACGAAAGGAATTATAACCTTTTCTTTCTTTCGGAATTCGTGATGAATGTTTAATTAGGTTATTAATTCAAATTGAGTGTCATCATCTTCGTCATTGTCATTTGTTGCTATAATTATTTTTTTATCATCCTTTTTGTATTAACCGAGTGACGTTATTATTATTATTATTATTATTATTATTATTATTATTATTTTTATTATTATTATTATTGAGTTATGAATATTACGGGAGTTAGAATTATTATTATTATTATTATTATTTTCTTTTGTATTTTACATTTTTGGACTACCGGATTTTCCAATGAATTTTGTGGTTTTTAGCTATTTACTTATCTATTTATATTCATTCGTTTTTCTTTATTCTAGTTATTATTGTTTTCTATTCGTTGTCATTCATTCTTTTGATGTAATGATTCACTTTAAATGAGTTTATAATGAAAATCATGAGAAGTTCCTAACGTTGATTAATGGACGTACAGAATATATAATATATATATATATATATATATATATATATATATATATATATATTTATTTATTTATTTATTTATTTATATATATATACTTTATGTGTGTGAGTGTGTGTTTGTGTGGGGTACTGAGAGAGAAAGAGAGAGGAAGAGAAAGAGACAGAGAGATAGACAGAGACCTCGTTTCACGTCCTAAATATTATTCATGGCGAGGTGTCCAGAAATTCAGAAATGAATAATAACTGTCATTTCTCGTATGTTTGTTGTCCCATTTGATTTTAGCTTTGATGACAAATGGACCCGGCGCGAGAGAGAGAGAGAGAGAGAGAGAGAGAGAGAGAGAGAGAGAGAGAGAGAGAGAGAGATCCGGCTCATTGTCTCTTGTTATCTCGTTGCAAACGTTGCAGATCTCATCGCTTGCAAAGCTTCGCGAATTCGAAATTATTTGGCAAAGTGTCTGGTCGAGTCGGGAGGCGAAGCCTGTTTGACAATACTGATTGTCTTGGAATAGAGACAGAATAGAGACAGTTGCCGAGTATCGACGTTAAGTAACATTAAATCTTGTGTGTGGACTTCCCCGTAGGTGGGTGTAGCGCCGTCAGTGCGCCTCATTCGCTGCACTGTAGGCATAAATTAAGGTTCTTTGGCGCAACCCGTTCATTCCTTTGACTGTACCTCCGTTCATATTCTCTTTCTTCCATCTCCCAACAGTTGTTTCACAGTGCAATTGCAAAATGTTTCCCTCCTGTTACGCCTTTAATACCCTTTTACCCTCAGTTTCGTTTCCGTCGCTGAATGACCTCGTAGGTCGTAGCGTTTGGGCTCTGTCCTAAATTTTTTTCATTCCGTTCAATTGTCTCTAATATTGTAATATAACTCTGCGTAATATTGTACTCAAATGTTATATAATAAATCCAATAAAAATAACGTAATACTCTACTCAAATATTATATAATAAATCCAATAGAAATAACGTAATATTCTACTCAAATATTATATAATAACTCCAGTAAAATTCTCCTTATTAATGATATTCCCATTTAGGCAGCCGTGCATAGCCTCCGCAAGCAAATCAACAATGCTTTCAAGGAGCGCTTTCATCCCTCGCGTGAACGACCCGATATTGTGCTTCCAGGTTGTTGCTTGAACGCGCTTGAACCATTATGTTGATGCGTAAATGTTCTTTATGGCAGTAGTTGCATGCAAGTACTGTCATTTCGAAGGCGTAATGCTTTCTCGGGGGCGTTCATAATCCTGGGAATATTTGATTCTGGCGTTTTGTGTTGTTTTTGTAATAGGGGTTGGTGTGTGTTTTTGTGTTTATTATTATTATTATTATTATTATTATTATTATTATTATTATTATTATTATTATTATTATTATTATTCTCTCTGCACTCATTAAGTATCTATCTATCTGTCTATCATCTATCTATCTATATGTATATATATAAAGTATACATATGTACTGTATACACACACACATTATATATATATATATAATAGATAGATAGATAGATAGATAGATAGATAGATAGATAAACAGATACTTATTTGTGAGTGTAGAGAGAGAATAATAATAATAATAATAATAATAATAATAATAATAATAATAATAATAATAATAATAATATCACAAAATCACACACCCACCCCTATTATTGTGTATATATATATATATATATATATATATATATATATATATACATACATACATACATACATACATACATACATACATACATACATACATACATACATACATACATGCATATTTAATCATTACAAGGTAGAGAACGCACGGCAAGCAAGATAATTGAAGGTAAAAAAAAGTGGATTTAAAACCTGCGTAATTCATTTGGACTAGTAAGGGGGGTGGAGGGGTTACCCTAGGTAAATACTCTGCCAAAAGATTTATGGAGTGGATATTTAATTTCACACGTCCCAAAATACCACGAACCTGAGTTAATTAAAATCTCTATTGCCGGAATTATGAACCGGAGTTGCCAGTTGCTAAATAAAGTCACTCAATTACTTGGCTGGGTACTACGGGATACCCGGAAGTTTCTCTTTTATGATGATGATGAGAGAGAGAGAGAGAGAGAGAGAGAGAGAGAGAGAGAGAGAGAGAGAGAGAGAGAGAGAGAGAGAGAGAGACCTGCAGTTTTTATTCAAAAAGTTCATCCCTGTCTTTTTTATGAGAGAGAGAGAGAGAGAGAGAGCAATGGTTTTTATCCAAAACGTACATCCCTGTCATTTTTTTGAGAGAGAGAGAAATATGCCTCAATGGTTTTTAATCAAAAAGTACATTCCTGTCAATTTTTAAGAGAGAGAGAGAGAGAGAGAGAGAGAGAGAGAGAGAGAGAGAGAGAGAGAGAGAGAGAGAGAGAGAGAGAGAGAGAGAGAGACCCAAATGGTGGTCCCTTCTCAAACATAACATTCCTGTCCCTTCCAAAATGTAGCCACTTTTTGAATTACAAGCGACAAGACTCATTAGGAAAACCGCACAATTATTATGTAACCCTAGTAACCAATACAAAAATAAATAAATAGATAAATTAACTAATAAACAAGTGAATAAATAAAACGCATAACTCCCTTCTCGGAAAGGAATGAAAAAAAAGGATGTCTAAAGGATATTAAAGAATATTAAAGGATGCTATCGCAGGATTGTCAGATGAGATTAGATGACTCAGCAGATTGAACAGTGTAATTGGTTAGAAGTCGTAGATTTATCCCTTTATCTAATTTTTTCTTTTTTTTCTTTCATTTGATCGTTCTTTGATGTTCCCTACCCCCTTTTTTATTCCCATTGGTATACTTTCTCTCCTTCTACCTCTCTCCCTTGTATCCCTTTCTCTCAGCTTTCTCTCATCCTGTAGTAAAATTATCTTTTATTTTCTGTTTTGAATTATGATTTTATATCTTTCCATGGGAGGGGAACTATTATCGCAATATTTGATTTTCCTTGGCATAGGAAAACTTCAGTTTGAGGCAGTTTTGATTTCTTGAGAGAGAGAGAGAGAGAGAGAGAGAGAGAGAGAGAGAGAGAGAGAGAGAGAGAGAGAGAGAGAGAGAGAGAGAGAGAGGAGCTGAAATTCAATACAGATTTCTCCTCACAGATCTGTTCAATGTTGTTATTTTTGCTTTCACAATAAAATAGAGGGGTCAGAGAGTAACCCGAGAAGAAGAAGAAGAAGAAGAAGAAGAAGAAGAAGAAGAAGAAGAAGAAGAAAAGTCTAAAATAAAAAAAAGGCTAAATTGAAACTTATGATGGGAACTTAGATTGGCTTCGTGATAGGATTACGAACCTTTTGAAAGGTGGTTTTGGGGATAATCTGAAGCCCTAGTCAGGAGACTCCGGAGGAAATTGTATTGAGAAGGGGGAAAATTGTACTGAGAAGGGGGAGAGATTGTACTGAGAAGGGGGAAAATTTTACTGAGAAGGGGAAAAATTGTACTGACAAGGTAAGAAAATTGTACTAAGAAGATAGAAGATTGTACTGAGAAGGGGAAAAAATTGTAATGAGAAGTTGGAAAATTGTACTGAGAGGGGTAAAATTGTACCGAGAATGGTGATAAAATTGTACTGAGAAGAGGAGAAACTTGTACTGAGAGGGGAAAAATTTGTACTGAGAGGGGGGAAATTGTACCGAGAATGGTGGTAAAATTGTACTGAGAAGGGAAAAAATTGTACTGGGGAGTTGGAAGATTGTGCTGAGAGAGGGGAAAGTGTACCGAGAAGGTGATAAAATTGTACTGAGAAAGAAAAAATTGTACTGAGAAGGGAAAAATTGTACTGAGAAGAGAAAAATTGTACTGAGAAGAGAAAAATTGTACTGAGAAAGGGGAAAAAATGTGGAGTATTTTTAATAATTTTAGCATAGCAATTTTAGTTGGAAAGGGTGCAGTCAGTAATAAAAAAAAATACTTGACGTTCAAATGATTTAGCCTGCCAGTAGACTGTGATGGATTTGACTTACTGAAGTAATCAACTCGTCACATATATTGGCCAATGTTGGCCAGCGCTGTCGACTTCAAAAGAGTTTTTTAAAGCTGAAACGTTTAGGCTTTTGGGTACGAAATTGAGTTTAGTGTAATGGGCGTTATTATAATAACACCTCATTTTAGTAGGTTGAGTTATTATTATTATTATTATTATTATTTTTATTATTATTATTATTATTCAGAAGACAGACCTTATTCGCTTGGAAGAAAACCTACATGGGCCTTTGACTTGAAATTCAAGCTCAAAGAAGATATTATTATTATTATTATTATTATTATTATTATTATTATTATTATTATTATTATTATTATTATTATTATTATTATTATTATTATTGTTTAGAAGACAGACCCCCATTTATATGGAACAAACCCACAGGGGCCTTTGACTTGAAATTCAAGCTTCCAAAGAAGATATTATTATTATTATTTAGAAGACAGACCCCCATTTATATGGAACAACCCCACAGGGGCCTTTGACTTGAAATTCAAGCTTCCAAAGAATATGGCGTTCATCTGAAAGAACTAACAGAAGGTAATAGGAAATACAGAAAGGTCACTTATTAGAAAAGGAATAAATGACCTTTGGAACCGAGAAGGTCAAAGGTGTACCTGGAGCAAAGGATTGCCCAGTTTCTTCATGAAACCTCTTTCATTCCTTTTACTGTACCTCCATTCACATTATCTTTCTTCCATCTTGCTATCCACCCTCTCCTAACAATTGATTCATAGTGCAACTGCTTTGAGGTTTTCCTCCTGTTACACCTTCAAACCTACCTACTCTCAATTTCCTTTCCAGCGCTGAATGATCTCATAGGTCCCAGTGCTTGGCCTTTGGCGTAAGCTCCATATTCCATTCTTTGTTCCCACACTTTATGTGGAGATGATAAACATAAGAGTTAAACGTTTTATTAATGTGTCGGTTCTTCCCCCTCTCCTCCGTGTTCCCAGGTTTCTCATCTCGGAGGAAAACGTTCCTTTGAGGCTTATATTTTTTACCTGACAGTATGTGAAGATGAGAATGTTGCTTTCTCTTTTATAGTGAAAAAAAAATCAACTCATTAAGCACTATACAATGCTAAAAAAAGAAAATCACTATACAGTGGGAAAATTGAAAAGTAATAATTTATCATACACAGTGATAAAAAAAATCATAAAGCACTATACACTGCTTAAAAAATTCATCATTAAGCACTATTTATTAAGCACCATACACTGGTAAAAAAAGATAATTGATCATTAAGCACTATACAAAAGTCTCTATGCAGCGTTTTTCAAGGCCTTCGTATTGTCAAGAAATTTAAATTTTATTGAAAGAGAAAATAAAAAAAATACTTTTACGTAAGTCTCTCCTCTCATAAATATAAAACTTAATATAAAATTTACTTTGTTAATTACGCTGTTATTCGCGTCTTTTGTTTTAATGAATACGACAGAAAACAGTCTTCTGGTTATTTGAACATCTGTCGTAATTACGTCCTGTAATTATCGTCGTTTGTCGTTCATTTTTACGCTGTCATAAACGCCATTATGCACCAGACGGTGGGTCGTTCGTTTTCAAGGTCATTCTCTCTCTCTCTCTCTCTCTCAACAGTCTCATAGGAAAATACATGTTGACCTCTGACTCTCTCTCTCTCTCTCTCTTTCTCTCTCTCTCTCTCTCTCTCTCTTCTTGGTGTTATTTTTCTCTCTTTCTTTTATCGGTCTGTTGGGGAAAATACATGTTGATCAACCTCTCTCTCTCTCTCTCTCTCTCTCTCTCTCTCTCTCTCTCTCTCTCTCTCTCTCTCTCTCTTATTATTTTGCTCTCTCATTCTTTCAGGATTCTCACTGGGAAAATATATTATTGACTCTCTCTCTCTCTCTCTCTCTCTCTCTCTCTCTCTCTCTACATATAAAAATCAAGGTAAAATGAAACAAATAAAGAAAAGAACAAAGATCATGTGATGAAGGCAAAAAGCAAGCAACAACATTATGAAATGTCAGCACCACGATATGAGCCATCAGCACCTAGATATAGCACAAGGAACAAGCAATGTATCTATGATGCTAGGATGGTGCAGATATGGAGATAAGTGCAGGTTTATGCACAAAGTGAATAAATATGAAGCTGGAAGAACAAATATAATGGAAAAGTTGGATTTTTAATGTACGAATTTCTGGAAATGAAAAAGATCAACATATCAGAACAGGAAAGAGACATGGGAAAATCCTTTATTATTACCCATATTAGATAATGGAGATAATACGCAAACCATCATAGTGATGAACGCGCAGGGTTTAGTTTCTCGAGTAACTCAAAAGAAAGATAGAGTTCTTAGAAGAACTAACCCAAAATGAAAAATAGAAATATTGAATATAAGTGAAACCTGGTATTCCCAAGAGACTGGTAATGATGACCAGATAAAGGGTTTCAAACTTATAGATCAGATAGAAAAAATAGAAAATCAAGGGGGGAACCGCGATATATGGGAGAGATGCCAATCAAGGAAAAATCTGTGAGAAATATAGTAACACAGAATGTGAATTAATAGTGGTAGAATTTGAATCTGAAAATTAGTGAACATTGTAATATATAGACCCCTAATACTAAAGAGAGTTTGACATAATAATTGAAAAATTGGATGAAATATGTAGAAATCACAGACTGGACTATACTCCTAACTGAGACTTTAACTTTCCTTTTGTAGAATGGAAAGAACGAATAGAGACTGTGGTTGTATTTATACATATAAAAAAGAGAGCAATAGTAGTGCAGAAGATAAGAGGCAATTTGAAAAAGCTGTTAGATATGCTACTAGAACATAACATTCAGCAAATAAATCACCTACCAACAAGAAAGGATAATGTTTTAGATCTAGTATTTGTGAATGAGGTGAACTATGTTAAAGAAATAATAGTATATAACACGAGTATTTCGGACCATAATGTCATAGAACTAACAGTCCGTTCCAGAACATACGAAAACAGAGAAAAGCAAGAGACGAAAAATGGGAAGGATATGGAAAATACAATTTCTATAGTAAGAATATAAATTGGTCAAAAATAAATGAAGAATTAAACAAAAGAATGGAAAATATATTTGTAAGTGATGATATACAGGTAAATACCGATATATTATATAAAATATTAGAGGAAATAGTGGAAAAATATATACTGAAGAAAAAAAGTAATCATCAGTCACGAATTCAAGAGACAGAAGGATCTTGTTCTGAAAAATTAGAAAGTGGGAAAAAGCTCTTGCAAAAGAAAAGAATGCATGGAAAGTGATGGAACTAAAAAAAGATAGAAAATGCAGAACAAAAAGATTATACAATCAAAAGAAATGAAAAAATGGAACCTAGAAGAAATGACACTACAAAATATCAAGCAAAACCCTAAAATTTTTTATTCATATGCAAAAGATGAATAAAATAAGAGTAGAAATAGGCCCTCTAAGAATTGAAGGGCGATTAACGAATGAAAAAAGGAAATATGTAACATATTAGCAGAAAGATATAAGAGTGAATTTACACCTAGAATTGACAATGAAGATAATGATACAGAAATAAGAGATGAAAATACTGAATACTTATCAGATATAGATATTACAGAAGACGATATTGTGCAGGCTATTAATGAAATTAAAATGGATCAGCAGCAGGACCAGATGAGTACCTGCCATATTGTTAAAGAAAGTGGTTCATTCAATCGCAAAGCTGCTAGCAATATTATTAAGACAAAGTATAGATACAAGCAAGATTTATGATGAGCATAAATTAGCATATATTACTCCTACTTTCAAAAGTGGTTCAAGACTAGAGGCAAGTAATTATAGGCCTGTGAGTCTGAGCATCTCATATATGAAAGTATATGAAAGGGTAATGAAAAAATATAATGAAACATTTAATGAAAAATAGATTGTTCAATATAGACAACATGGTTTTGTACCTGAAAAAGTACACAAACCCAACTGTTAGTCCACCATGAAAGTATTATATAAAATATGATAAATGAAAAAGATACAGATGTGGTTTACCTAGACTTTGCAAAAAGCTTTTGACAAGGTAGATCATAATATATTAGCGAAAAAATTAGAAAACATAACATTGTTGACAAAGTAGAAGATGGATAAAAAATTTTGCAAAACAGAAAACAGATAGTGATTGCAAACGATGAGAAATCGGATGAAGCTATGGTAATATCCGGTGTACCACAGGGTACGGTGTTAGAAGCATTGCTGTTTGTGATTATGATTGCAGATTTATAGACAGTAATGTTAAGGACTCCAGTAGTAAGAAGTTTTGCAGATGACACAAGAATAAGTAGAGAAATTGCTTGTGATGAAGATAGGAACTCGCTACAAAAGAGACCTAAAACAAAATATATAAAATGGGCAGAGATAAATAGGATGGTATTTAACTCTGATAAATTTGAATCAATGAACTATGGTGATAAAGTAGGAATGCTATATGCATATAAAGGACCTGATAATGAGACAATCACAAACAAGGAAGCAGTTAAGAACCTTGGTGTGATGTTGAATAGGAATATGTTATGCAATGATCAAATAGCAATTCTATTGGCAAAATGCAAAGCAAAAATGGGAATGTTGTTCCGGCACTTCAAAACAAGAAAAGCTGAACACATGATTATGCTTTATAAAAACGTACGTACGTAGTCCATGAATATTGCAATATAATATGGTACCCACACTACCAAAAGGATATTGCACAAATAGAGAGTGTACAAAGGTCCTTTACAGTTAGAATAGAAGAAGTTAAGGACCTTGACTACTGGGGAAGACTACAATTCTTAAATTTATATAGTCTTGAAAGGAGAAGAGAACGCTACATGGTAATTCAAGCATGGAAACAGATAGAAGGAATTATCGAAAACATCATGGAGCTAAAAATATCAGAAAGAGCAAGCAGAGGTAGATTAACAGTGCCCAAAACTATACCAGGAAAACTAAGGAAAGCACACAGGACATTAATCCACCACGCACCAGCATCGATAATGCAGCGTCTATTCAATGCGCTACCAGCTCATCTGAGGAACACATAACAGGAGTGAGCGTAGATGTGTTTAAGAAATAAGCTCGACAAATATCTAAGATGCATCCCAGACCATCCAAGACTGGAAGATGCAAAATATACCGGAAGATGCGTTAGCAACTCTCTGGTAGACATCAAAGGCGCCTCACACTGAGGGACCTGGGGCAACCCGAACGAATTGTAAGGTCTGTAAGGTCTGTAAGGTCTCCGTTGTAATTATGCACTCCTAGGCCTGACGGAAACCGGAATCTGGCGTCACAAATAACGGGAATAGGAGATTGAATGAAAAAGTTATCCTGCAATGGAATGGTGCCATTGCTACTGTAATCAGTTTAAACGTAGCCAGCATTGTGGGCACACTCTTCTGTATGACTGCATGTATGTATAGAGAGAGATATATATATATATATATATATATATATATATATATATATATATATATATATATATATATATATATATATATATATATATATATATATATATATATATATATATCTCTCACTCCCTCTAAACCATGTACCAATCAGGTACAAATACAACTGAAAATTAATCCATTCGATCTCACGCAAAGGAATAGAATACATATATATCCAGTCTATAAGTACTGGGTATATTATACAACATTATCCTCCCGTTATACTGGGAATTCTCTTTTTGGTCGTAATCCGCTCGAAGCCTTTTCTCTGCTCGTTCATGTAATGGAATTACACGAAGGCAGATGGACCCCCAAATGTATGTGCGTGGTCCCTCTCCATCCCCTGTCAGTGAAGGGGAGGTTATTTTGGATATTTTTTTTTTTTTGACAGGGGTCCTTGTCGAAAGGGTTCTGATAATGTTCTGAAGTGAAGGTGGAATTTTATCTCATTTTATTTGAGAGATACATTAGTGGATGCTGGTGCTTATCTAGACTGTTTCGTGTAACGGTAATTTTGATTATTGATTGCGATGTATATATTCAGGTATTGCGTCATTTTTAGTTTTCTGTAAAAGAAAACTATTGTGCCGGCTTTGTCTGTCCGTCCGCACTTTTCTGTCCGGCTCAGATCTTAAAAACTATTGAGGCTAGAGGGCTGCAAATTGGTATGTTGATCATCCACCCTCCAATCATCAAACATACCAAATTGCAGCCCTCTAGCCTCAGTGGTTTTTATTTTATTTAAGATTAAAGTTAGACATAATCGTGCTTTTGGCAACGATCTAGGACAGGCCACCACCGTGCCGTGGTTAAAGATTCATGGGCCGCTGCTCATACAGCATAATACCGAGACCACCCAAAAGATAGATCTACTTTCGGTGGCCTAGATTATACGCTGTACAGAAAACTGGATTGCGCTGAAGAAACTTCGGCGCATTTTTTACATTTTTTTTTTTTACAGTGGTCCTGTCAAAGACTTCGGATAATATTCTGAAGTCTGAATGACAGTTTTTATACCCGACTTTTATGAGATTTGCATTAATGGAGATTTATCTAGATTTATTTCTGCGTCCTGATAATTTTGTATCCGCGTAGTTTACTGAATATTAACTTTGTCAAAAGTTGATATTTGTCACCGTTATATACCTATATTTTTTGTGGAGTGCCTCTCAATTTTACAAAGTTGTTTTTATCGAGCTTTTGTAATTGATTGGACCAAAAATTATATGTTGTCAAAATGAAAATACTGTAAATTTGAATCGTTTAAAAGTATGAAAGTATTGTCATTTTGTCGTCAATAAATCTAGCTATATTTATCTATTTATCTGTTATCTATTCAGTTATTGCGTGCTTGTCTCAATTTACCTACCTGTGTGAAACTTCATCCACGGCCCGGTGGTGGCCTGGCCTATATCGTTGGCAAACGCACGATTATAACTAAATTTAACCTTGAGTAAAATAAAAACTACTGAGGTTAGAGGGCTGCAGTTTGTTATGTTTGGTGATTGGAGGGTGGATGATCAACATACGAATTTGCAGCCCTCTAGCCTCAGTAGTTTTTAAGATCTGAGGGCGGACAGAAAAAGTGCGGACGGACAGACGACGCCATCTCAATAGTTTTCTCTTACAGAAAACTAAAAAACAACTGATTTAATAACCCATTCATTATTCATTATCCGAAATCCATCGGGAGGTCATTCATTAATGTATAATTTAGATGGAAAAAGTCGTCAGATAATATTTGACTGATTGATTAGTCTTCTGTTACTGCTTTTTATTTCTCTCTCCCTCTCGTCCTTCGTCCCTTCCTCCCTCCATTTTCGTAATCCCTCTCATTCCTTTTGTTTCCCGTGTCCCATTTTTCTTCTTTTCATTCCATTCCTTATTAATGACATTCCTAATTAATTATCGTTCAATCCCTTCTGCATCATTTTTTTTTTCATTTTTCATTGGATGAGATTCTTCTCTCTCTCTCTCTCTTCTCTCTCTCTCTTCTTCTCTCTCTCTCTCTCTCATTGGCCTTCTACCATTCTGCCTGTTGTTGGCAGCCGCTTTTCGCTGATTGAATCACTTGAATCTAGGTTTTTAAGGGTAGAGAGAGAGAGAGAGAGAGAGAGAGAGAGAGAGAGAGAGAGAGAGAGAGAGAGAGAGAGAGAGAGAGAACACCCAACTACAAATTAAAATGAAGTAATGTTTAAAATACACAAAATTCAATTGTTTCAGAGAGAGAGAGAGAGAGAGACCCAACTACAAATAAAATTGAAGTAATGATTAAAAGACACAAAATTCAATCGTTTTGGAGAGAGAGAGAGAGAGAGAGAGAGAGAGAGAGAGAGAGAGAGAGAGAGAGAGAGATGACAGGGACACCCAACTACAAATAAAAATGAAGTAATGATTAAAAGATGCAAAATTCAATTGTTTTGGAGAGAGAGAGAGAGAGAGAGAGAGAGAGAGAGAGAGAGAGAGATATGACAGGAACACCCAACTACAGATAAAAATGAAGTAATGATTAAAAGATGCAAAATTCAATTGTTTTGGAGAGAGAGAGAGAGAGAGAGAGAGAGAGAGAGAGATATGACAGAACACCCAACTACAGATAAAATGAAGTAATGATTAAAAGACACAAAATTCAATTGTTTCAGAGAGAGAGAGAGAGAGAGAGAGAGAGAGAGAGAGAGAGAGAGAGAGATGACAGGGACACCCAACTACAAATAAAAATGAAGTAATGATTAAAAGACACAAAATTCAATTGATTTGGGGAGGGAGAGAGAGAGAGAGAGAGAGATAGAGAGAGAAATGACGACAGGAACACCCAAAATGAAGTAGTGATTAAAAGACACAAAACTCAGTTGTTTCGGAGAAGAGAGAGAGAGAGAGAGAGAGAGAGAGAGAGAGAGAGAGAGAGAGAGAGACAGGAACACCTAACTACAAATAAAAATGAAGTAGTGATTAAAAGACACAAAATTCATTTATTTTGAGAGAGAGAGAGAGAGAGAGAGAGAGAGAGAGAGAGAGAGAGAGAGAGAGAGAGAGAGAGAGAGAGAGAGCTTCCCGTGTCAAGGTTCAGGCATGGCTTTAGGGTATTGCTTCAGAGTGGGTAGATACTTTGGAGTGCCATGGTTATGTAAATGCCTCTGTATTAATGTAAATTCTATTTTTGCACAGTTATGCTTCTAATTACATTCATGCTCACGCTCTTACGGAGAGAGAGAGAGAGAGAGAGAGAGAGAGAGAGAGAGAGAGAGAGAGAGAGAATGTAATTTATTTATGTAATCTACAAGCATGTTTTTGCATCAAAATGTTCTATTTTTAGGAAGGTTTTCTCTCTCTCTCTCTCTCTCTCTCTCTCTCTCTCTCTCTCTCTCTCTCTCTCTCTCTCTCTCTCTCTCCAAAACAATTGTATTTTGTGTATTTTAATCATTACTTCATTTTTATTTGTAGTTGTGTGTTTCTCTCTCTCTCTCTCTCTCTGAATTAGTGGTCTAAATGACCATTTTCTTTTTCTCACTCTCTGGCCCTTACCAGACCCTTCATTTTTGAATTAGGAGTCTTCTAAAAGACCTTGGCATATTCTCGCCCTTACCAGACCTCCTTATTGAGACTCTCTCTCTCTCTCTCTCTCTCTCTCTCTCTCTCTCTCTCTCTCTCTCTCTCTCTCTCTCTCTCTCTCTCTCGTGGAGGAGGAGGAAATGAGAAAGTCAAATTGCCACTTCCACTTCCCATAAGGCAGTACTCGGCTCTCTCCATTTCCTTTCAAGTTGCCGCAATATATTCGGCACTGGCCCGGAAAAGGATTACGTTAGGTTTGGTTTTATAATTCTATAATTCTTCTCCTCCTTTTCGTTGTTATTGTGTAGTGTGTTTGTGTGTGTTTTGTTTATTTGAAGTTGATAGTGTATAATAAATTATATATATATATATATATATATATATATATATATATATATATATATATATATATATATATATATATATATATATATATGTGTGTGTGTGTGTGTGTGTGTGTGTGTGTGTGTATGTATATATGTTCTCCTTTGATAGGCTGATTCAACAAAAGAATAATTCTGCCTAGATTTTGATTTTTTCTCTAGTTTTGGTGGGAAAATTGGACGTTGATAAAAAATTAACTACTTTTATTTACTTCTGATTCGATACACGTAGGGGCAAGGAAGAATTAACTCTTATTTGTGTGAATTTATTCCTTCCAAACACATTCTCCCTCATGATATATATATATATATATATATATATATATATATATATATATATATATATATATATATATATATATATATATATATGTATATATATATATATACTATATACATATACATACATATATACATATGTATACACCATACCAATATCCGGTAGACTTGTACCTTTTGAATATGGTCCACCTTCTGAATAATAATAATAATAATAATAATAATAATAATAATAATAATAATAATAAGTAGACTAAAAAAACTGGGACCGCAGTTTTTTTGAGAAGGGTTCCAAAATGTATATAGTAGATTTCCTGATACGCGTTTTATTTGATTTCTGTACGGAACTCACAGAGAGATTAGTGTGTTTTTTTTAAACGCGATGGAAAAAAAGACCCTCTAGAAGCATGTGGACTTTCCTGATGGAAAGAGGAGTTTTTTTTTTCGATAAGAAGTTTTTTTTTTTTTTTTTTTTTTTTTTTTTTGACATTCTAGTGCGAGTGTTTGGATAGGGATGTTGACACGGTACTTGAGAAAAACGTGGTCAAATAGAAACACAATATTTGCCAACTTTATTTTCAGATTTCCTGCAATCTCTCTCTCTCTCTCTCTCTCTCTCTCTCTCTCTCTCTCTCTCTCTCTCTCTGTCAGTTTCTTCAGTGGACAGTGTTCCCCTTTTCTCTCTCAATTTATTTTTTTCAATGGACTCCTTCAGTGGACTGTGGACAGTGTGCCTCTCTCTCTCTCTCTCTCTCTCTCTCTCTCTCTCTCTCTCTCTCTCTCTCTCTCTCAGTTTCGTCAGTGGATCTCTCTGTCTCTCTGTTTCTTCTTCTTTGACAATGTTCTTTTCTCTCTCTCTCTCTCTCTCCTCTCTCTCTCTCTGGTTTAGTTTAGAAGTAAATGAGGTTTCTGATAAGCTGATCGAAGTGTTTCATTCTCTCTCTCTCTCTCTCTCTCTCTCTCTCTCTCCAAGTCCCCAAGGAAGTATATATCATGGACACGTGACGATAAATCACAGGTAGAGGATAATTTATAGATTGGGTCGTATTGCTAATGATGGTGGTCTATGGACTTCATTATATCTATATGTGTTTTTCCAACAGAAAGGGATAAGTATACGCTGTTGAGTGTAAGTGTTTATATACACAGAAAGAAAGATACACTGGTGTATTTGTTTTTGCTTTTAAACGTTCATGTAATAAATAAATAAAAAATAATTTAGTAATTTTTAATTATTGTTATATTGTTATGTTTTTCATAGAAGCATTATTTAAAAAACGATTAATGGCCTTTTTGTTTATTTCAGTAGATTCTATAGTACCAGTTTTATTTCTTGCCTGCTAGTTTTATTTTTATTTTTGTAACATGTTACATATATGTATATATATACAATATATATATATATATATATTATATATATATAATATATATATATATATATATATATATATATATATATATATATATATATATATATATATATATATATATATATATATATATTTTATATATTATGTATGTGTGCAATTATATATACAGTATACATGATATATATATATATAGATACATAGATAGATAGATAGATAGATATCCAATTCCGAACTATTACATTGAAGAAGAAAACATTAAATATAAAAGCATAAGAAAACATTTAATATTATCTTTCCCTAAACGATTCTCTTTTGGGAACGCCCACTGTTGTCTTTCCACGTCGTCCTGACGAGAAAGAGAGAGAGAGAGAGCTTGAATATTCAGGCTGATTCAGAAGGAGAATTTTACCTCCTCGCTTTAATATCTTTTATCTTTTTTGTCTTTCCATAAATGACAAGAGGTAGAAAAAAGCGTATTCCCTCGGCCATTCCCTCTCGCAAAAAATAAAAAGAGAAAATAAATGTTGAAAATCTGCATTTCATTACCATTTTCCTCTTCCAGAAGTGTGAAGAGAAATGATACATTTCCTTTGTTGGTTCGCGGGAGGGAAAATGATGTGAGGAGGCGGTTCTCCTTGAGGTGAGAAAAGGTTTTTAGGGAATTTTATAGAAGTGCCTCACTTGCTGCGAGCCGTTGGGCAGTATAGATGAGGTGCATTATAACGCATTGTGTGAATGTGGTATATACTTGTGTATTTATGTGTATATATATACATATATGTATATACATATATATATATATATATATATATATATATATATATATATATATATATATATATATAGAGAGAGAGAGAGAGAGAGAGAGAGAGAGAGAGAGAGAGAGAGAGAGAGAGAGAGATAGAGTGGAAGGAAAATCCACTGTTCTTTTTTTTTTTTTTTTACCTGAACAGTAAATTTATTACCTGATAATTGCTCAACTGCTGTTGTCACAATGTGGGTGGAGAGGTAGATGAGGGTCAGCAACCTCACCGCTGAATACCAAGAGGAAATGACGTGGTTGTGAGGTTGTATGTGTGTGTATATATATATATATATATATATATATATATATATATATATATATATATATATATATATATATATATATATATATATATCAAGAGCTCATAATATGTGCCTGCAAATATACATTTGTGTTTATTAGAGAGAGAGAGTTAAAAATTTTTCGTTAGGTCCGAGTTATGAATCACGCAGAAACTAAACCTTACATTTGCTATGTGTTCAATTTCACCCTGAATATGGGGTATTGTCAGCACCCAAATGAACTTCCATAAAAGTAGCGGATGTTTTTTTGCCCAATTTTATTGGGAGAGGAAACGCTTAGCTCAAATTTCATTACGAGTTTGATTTTTATTCGAACGAGCCACATCATATATGAATTGCATGAAAGTAGAGTTGGGTCGTGCTGTGTAGTTGGGATGTATTGTTGTAAATCAGAATTTGGTCGGATTTTTTCATATGTTCGGAATTCGCAAAACTATATACACATATATATTATTTTATATTAACTTTTAAGTTGTGTTATCCTTATTACTGCAATTATAATTGCCTCTCAAGTGGCAGTGGCGACAATTTTATATGTTACGTCAAAACCGGGAACTTCAAAAGGTGGTTTATGTTGCAATGCACACTTAATATTTTTTTTCATCTCTCTCTCTCTCTCTCTCTCTCTCTCTCTCTCCACTTGATGCTTTTTGTGGTCTCTGTCTCTCTTTTTCTCTCTCACTTGATGCTTTTTTTTGATGCTTTTTCTCTCTCTCTCTCCACTTGATGCTCTCTCTCTCTTTCTCTCTCCTTCAGGCTTTTTTGCTCTCTGCTTTTTCTGTCTCTCTCTCTCTCTCTCTCTTGAGGCTTTTTTGGTCTCTCTCTCTCTCTCTCTCTCTCCTGAGGCTCTCTCTCCACTTGATGCTTTTTTTGTCTTTCTCTCTCTCTCCTCTTGAGGCTTTTTGGTCTCTCTCTCTCTCTCTCTCTCTCTCTCTCTCTTCTCACTTGATGCTTTTTTGTCTCTCTCTCTCTCTCCTTGAGGCTTTTTTTGGTCTCTCTCTCTCTCTCTCTCTCTCTCTCTCTCTCCACTTGATGCTTTTTTGTCTCTCTCTCTCTCTCTCTCCTTGAGGCTTTTTGAAAAGTCTCTCTCTCTCTCTCTCTCTCTCTCTCTCTCTCTCTCTCTCTCTCCACTTGATGCTTTTTGTCTCTCTCTCTCTCTCCTGAGGCTTTTTCTCTCTCTCTCTCCACTCTCTCTCTCTCTCTCTCTCTCCACGTGATGCTTTTTTTTGTCTCTCTCTTCTTGAGACTCTCCTGATGCTCTCTCTCTTGATGCTCTTTGGAACCTCTTCTTCTCTCTTCACGTGATGCTTTTTGGTCTCTCTCTCTCTCTCTCTCTCTCTCTCTCTCTCTCTTCATTTGGCTGCCAGTCGCTGCCTTTTCTTTAACGACTCACTTCTGACTGAGACGAAACCTGACCCTCGTTCCGTTTGCAAGGAACTCGTTTGTCTCTCTCTAGCAAGGAACTCTCTCTCTCTTCTCTTTGACCTTCTATGGTTCTGATTAGCCGAATCGAAGCAACTTCTTGATTTTTTCGTTCCGGGGGAAAGGGCAAGTAATTTGTTCCTCTTCTATAAATTAGAGGAGGAGAGGTTCCATAAGGTGGTAGGGGAGGGGGGGGAAGGGAGGAGGGTTCCAGACAGGAATGGGGAGGGGTTCAGACAGGAATGGGAGGGGGAAGGGGACGGAGGGATTCCAGACAGGAATGGGGAGGGGAGAGGGGGTTCCAGACAGGAATGAGGAAGGGGAAGGGAGGGAGGGGTTCCAGACGAGAATGGCGAGGGAAAGGGAGGGGAGCGGTTCCAGACAGGAATGGGGATGGGGAGGGGTAGGGAAGGGGGATATACTCCTTTGAATAAGTGGGAGTTAGGGTTGGATATGTTGCGGATTAGGTCGGCCTTCCCCCTCCACTTTTTGGGGGCGGCGGTGAGGGGGTAATATTAATGAAGGTGTTTGTGTAGTTCCTTCACTCAAGTGAAGGAATAACAATCATTCATTTTCAAAAATGAAGAATTATACAATGAAGACTTTTACTGATATATAATCTATAAAAAATTAAGTTTTTTTTAAATATCTCTCTAATTAATCCTCACACACGCACAAACATCGCATACAGTGTCGATATCAACGTACAAATCTCTTGATGACCGAGTGGTCAAAGTCACTCACTGTGTCGGTATCACAAAACCAGGACATGGTTCATGATATATATATATATATATATATATATATATATATATATATATATTTATAAAGTGTATGTATGTATGCACATATGTATGTATGTGTAAATTCTGCCAACCAACTCAAAGCTGGATAAGATTAAACAAAAATTAATATCTTCCACCTTATGTCAATATAATCTTTCCTCTAATTGACAACCTTTGAATTTAGAGACAAATAAAAATGCTTTTACTGTACCTCCTTTCATATTCTCTTTCTTCTATCTTACTTTCATAGTGCAACTGCAGAAGGTTTTCCTCCCGTTACAGCTTTCAAACTTTTCGACTGTCAATTTCCGTTTCAGCGCCGAATGACCTCGTAGGTCCCAGTGCTTGGCCTTTGGCCTAAATTCTATATTCATCATCATCATTATCATCTCATTAGCTTCAATGATCTAATGAGATTACGTATATTTGAAGATAAGGTTCATTTTCACATTCATTTCTGTCATGTCTGTGCCAAGGTTCATTTCCTTAGAAGAAAATGACCGCATCATTATTAACGCTTTCTCTCTCTCTCTTCTCTCTCTCTCTCTCTCTCTCTCTCTCTCTTTCTTTTATTTATCTGTCTTTGTCCCGTCGTTAACGAGGCTGCTAAAGTCATCTATCAAGAGATTATGCCGGCTCTTTGCCGCCCCAGTTTTTAATTGCAATTTAAAACCACGAGCTTAATTCGGACCCTAAATCAGTTTATGGCACACACAGAGAGAGAGAGAGAGAGAGAGAGAGAGAGAGCACGGAAATGTGTGTACATCTAGCTTCGTTTTAACTATCTTCAATTGAATTCTTTTTCCTTTTATTCTGGAGGAAGGAGAGAGAGAGAGAGAGAGAGAGAGAGAGAGAGAGAGAGAGAGAGAGAGAGAGAGCACGAAAATGTGTATTTATTTATCTTCGTTTTAACTTTCTTCAATTGAATTCTTTCCTCTTTAGTGAGAGAGAGAGAGAGAGAGAGAGAGAGAGAGAGAGAGAGAGAGAGAGAGAGAGAATTAGATGACACATTGAAGGCTGAAAATAAAATGAGCAACATAAAATATAATGAAAACTTTACTGATGATTGGCAGTCTCTACCAATTAGGCGCGACCTAGAATCGACTGCCTTTCCTTCAGGAGGAATCTGTCACATGTGAATTTTGACAAATAAAAAGAATATATGCTGCATTCTCAATGAGGAGGTGTAATGTAATATATATATATATATATATATATATATATATATATATATATATATATATATATATATATATATATATATATATATATATATATTCTAATGTCCCATTTGTGCAAATGAAGGTTGAAACATTCATTTATTGCTTGCATGCATATCTAACTTTTCTGCTGTTCCATTCTGCTTCTGCATTAAGATATTCGATTGGAAATTGCATATCAGTAATATATATATTTAATAAATATATACATATATGTTCACTATCATGAGAACTATAGTTTTAATAGCCACAGTGACCTCTAAACTTGTCGATTTCCTCATATATTCCACTAGAAGCCTAGAATCCAAAATGAGCAATATGTGAGGAAGGTTTCCTATCCCTTGTGGGAACTTCTCCACTTCTCAGTTTCCTCAGATCTTCCACTAGAAGCCTAGGATCCAAAATGGGCAACATGTCAGAAAGCTCTCCCATCTCTTGTGGGATTCGAGCGCAAACTCGCCACTGGGAAATCGTGCACCCCTATTGTGTTATCCTAATGAAGATGGATAAGAACACTTGCAAAGAAGGTATTTGGGAAAGGTAAAATTTTATTGTATTTATTTTTTAAAGGAGGGATTTAGATTTACCTTCAAGGGAAGGGGGTAGGAAGTTGGGTCTTAATTCCCCTGAGTAGGACAGAAGACGCCGGCACTTCCCTCCCTTCCAGGAAGTTTGGGTTACGGGTGACTGGAAGGTTAGGATGTGGTCGCATAGGAGGAGGAGGAGGTGGTGTTGGTGGTGAAGGAGGAGGTGGAGGAAAGGAAGAAGGAGGAAGAGGTGGTGGCGGTGATGAAGTAGGAGGAGGTGGTGTTGGTGGTGAAGGAGGAGGAGGAGGAGGAAGAAGAGGTTGTGGCGGTCAAGGACGAATAGGAAGAAGAGGTGGAGGAGGAGGAGGAGGTGGTGGTGGTGGTTTTGGTGATGAAGGAGGAGGAGGAGGAAGAGGGAGAAGTGGAGGAGGAGGAGGAAAGTAAAAAGGGGGAGAAGGAAGAAAGGTAGAAGGAGGAGGAAGAGTTGTAGGAGGAGGAGGAGGTGGTGGTGGTCGTGGTGGTGGTGGTGGAGGAGGAGGAGAAGGAGGAAGAGGAAAGTAAGAAGGAGAGGGAGGAGGAAGTGGAGGAAAATAAGAAGGAGGAGGAGGAGGCGGAAGAAGAAGAGGAAGAAGTGGAGGAGGAGTAGGAAAGTAAGAAGAAGAAGAAGAGGAAGAAGTAGGAGGAGGAAGAGATGATCCAAGCATGACTCCCGGTGAACAGTGTCTTTGCCTCCATCGCTCAAACCTGTCTCCTCACCTCCGGGGGGAGACTTAATGGCTGTTCGCCCTAATTAGCTGTCAGGGCGAGAGGAAAAGCTTGCAGGCCATTTTTTGGTGCGTACAAGCTTCCTTTTTTTATTAATGTTGTTTTTATTTTACTTTTTTATTTTATATGAAAAGTCTGTTTTTGTGAGAGTAACTCCAAGAGATTGCAGTGTTTTTAGATTATTATTATTATTATTATTATTATATTATTATTATTATTATTATTATTATTATTATTATTATTATTATTATTTTTTATCTCCGTCATCCTATTCGACTGGGTGGTATTTATAGTGTGGGATTCCGGGTTGCATCCTTCCTGTCAGATGGGCAATGGAGAGGTACAGAAATGGTACCTGTCAGAAGGGCAATGGAGAGATACAGGAATGGTACCTGTCAGAAGGGCAATGGAGAGATACAGGAATGGTACCTGTCAGAAGGGTAATGGAGAGATACAGAAATGGTACCTGTCAGAAGGATAATGGAGAGATACAGAAATGGTACCTGTCAGAAGGGCAATTGAGAGATACAGAAATGGTACCTGTCAGGAGGGTAATGGAGAGATGCAGAAATGGTACTTGTCAGAAGGGCAATGGAGAGATACAGAAATGGTACCTGTCAGAAGGGTAATGGAGAGATACAGGAATGGTACCTATCAGAAGGGCAATGGAGAGATACAGGAATGGTACCTGTCAGAAGGGCAATGGGGAGATAGAGAAATGGTACCTGTTTCTAGTGTCACGCTTCTCTGCATGAGTCCTGGAGCTACTGGCCTCTAGTTTTTCCAGGTTCCTTTCAGGATCTTGGGATCGTGCCCAGTGTTCCTAAGATTATGGGTACAATATCCACTGGCATATCCCATATCCTTCTTATTTCGATTTTCAGGTCTTGATACTTATCCATTTTTTCTCTTTCTTTCTCCTCTATTCTGGTGTTCCATGGTATTGCCACATCAGTGAGTGATACTTTCTTTTTTTATTATTATTATTATTATTATTATTATTATTATTATTATTATTATTATTATTATATAAAAAATCCACAATCACATCAATAAACTGTATTATTTGTAAAACTTGATTGATACAATAAATTGAGGAGAATCTTCCGTACTTTCCCCAACACGAAGAAGCCGTCTTCTAGCTTATCTTACCTTTCCTTTAATCTCCAACATCCCCCACCAAATTGGAGGAGAATCGTCGGTGCTTCCCCAACACGAAGGAGGAGGAGAGACCAGGCAGGTCCCTTCCCCCCCCCAACCCCCCCTGGTAACGGCTGGGTCGTTAAGCAGGTGATTGAAATCCATTAGTAAGCTCAGTCAGCCGCTGATGGGAAGTTGTTCGTTTCAGTTTTGGTGACCTTTCTTTTTGTGACGTTTTTCTTTATGGCCTGGCTTTTTTATTTTTGTGATTCCTTTCCTGTGTAATTCACAGCGTTTATTTTGTGTATATAAATACACGCGCGCGAATGCATGTATATTCTGGTGGTGACTTTGTATCACCCCAAAGTTTTTCGCAAATGGAATTCTTCGGTATCATCGATGTTGATAAAGTGGAAGTCTCTCTCTCTCTCTCTCTCTCTCTCTCTCTCTGGATATTTAATCTACCACAATTCCTTTGATGTACTAAACACCCATTGCCAGGTGATCATGGAACTCATAATCACTTTTTCACTTCGAAAGCTTCATGCAATTGATCGAGCGATGTAATTAATGAAAGCAACAATTGACATTGTCATGGGAATTAATTACAATCTCTTTGGGAAGTGGGTTTATTGTTATTGATAATTATTGAGTTATATGAATTCCCCAATCTGTTGAGTACTTTATGCTGCAATACTTTGGGTTCCTAAGTGTATAGGGTGATAATGTTTTACCCCTGTGGTGCACTGTAAGCATTACTAAAGGTTCTTTGCAGTGTGCCTTCGGCACCTAGCTGCAGCCCCTTTCGTTCCTTTTATTGTACCTCCTTCCATATTCTCTTTCTTCCATCTTACCCTCCACCTTCTCTTAACAATTGATTCATAGTGCAACTGCTTTGAGGTTTTCATCCTGTTACGCCTTTCAAACCTTTTACTGTCAATTTCCGTTGTAGCCTTGAATGACCTCATAAGTCCCAGTGCTTGACCCTTGGCCTAAATTCCATATTCAATGGATAAGCCTTTTAGTTTATTCATTTGAAATCATAATATTTGCAGAACATGCAGCCTGCAACAGGAAAAGTTGCAGGTTGCGTGTTCTGCAATCTTCTATATTGCAATGCAAATTGATAGAATATATCTTTTGTTATTTTAGCCAAGTTCGGCTCCTTTGTAGCAGTGCTGCAGAAAACGAAGTCTCTCTCTCTCTCTCTCTCTCTCTCTCTCTCTCTCTCTCTCTCTCTCTCTCTCCAATATTTATAAAGGTTCAGCAAAGAGATAAATAAAAAATTAATGTTCAGTATTTTTATCTATGGTG
>NC_089745.1:1230917-1233417 GCF_040412425.1 Macrobrachium rosenbergii | reverse complement strand
CTCTTTATAAACAAATAGTTGATCTCTCGTTATAAACAAATAGTTGCTCTCTCTTTAGAAAGGCGATGAAAACTGTTGAAAACACAGGGAGGTGAGAATGTGTGAGTCAAATGGATAGCTTGATATCTTGAGTAGATGTTGCATAGACGAAGGAGAATACTGTGCAATGAGTTTTGTTTATATTTTTTGCTTTGCTCGTATCGTGGTTTTTTTCTGAAGTCCTCCTTGAAGAGGTCATGTTTGGTTGAGATATATACGAGTATATGTATGTATATATATATATATATATATATATATATATATATATATATATATATATATATATATATATATATATATATGTATATATATATATATATATGTATGTATATATACATATATATATATATATATATATATATATATATATATATATATATATATATATATATATATATATATATATAATTATATATATATATGTACACACACACACAAAACTCTAAATGATATTAAGTGAATATAAACACCCGGCGGAGAGAAGGAGCAAAAATTACATAATAATCGTTTGCTCGACGATGCACGTAATGAGTTTCCGGAGTAATGGAGAGAGAGAGAGAGAGAGAGAGAGAGAGAGAGAGAGAGAGAGACTGGTTATCGACTCATTACCATCATTATCATACCCATTATATATAATGGATCATTGACAGTGAACAGTATTTTTTTTATGTTAAGATAAAATTCTCCATTTCGTGGTTATTAATCAAGAGAGGTTTATGGTGCCTCGTTTTGGGCAACGTCGTTAAATTACTTTTTAATTATGCCATCGTATTCATTCATTAACTTTTTATTAGTAATAGCAGTTCATGAATTAGACTATTGACGTTATTAAATATAATCATTCGCATCCATTGATTTTAAACTGCAATTCCTTATAAAAACCTTTTGATAACGGCTAGTGCAGTTTTGCTCATATAGTCTGACCTTACGTGACCTGGATCGTGACCCGATTTGACCTCGGTTCATAATAATGAGATCAGTTGACGATTAAGATGTTTATTATTAAGAGATTTTGAAGTGAGTAAACTTGAACAGTATATATATATATATATATATATATATATATATATATATATATATATATATATATATATATATATATATACATATATATATTCAATGCTAAGTCTTCCTTATAAAGTCTCTTCTAGAAAATCAATTTAACCAGTCGTGTATATCCTTAACTCCATGTGTTCCAATTGTAGTAACTTTAGAATTTTTTTATACAATTTTTTTTATCATTTGCCATTATTATGAGCCGAGGTCAAGCAGGGTCAAGATCTAGGTCATGTAAGGTCCGACTATATGAACAGGTCAGATCGAGGTCATGTGAGGTCATATTATATGAGCAGGTCAGATCTAGGTCATGTAAGTTCATACTATATTAGCAAGTCAGATCTAGGTCATGTAAGGTCAGACTATATGAGCAGGTAAGATCCTGATCATGTAAGGTCAGACTATATGAGCAGGTAGGATCCTGGTCATGTAAGGTCAGACTATATGAGCAGGTCAAATCTAAGTCATGTAAGGCCAGACTGGATGACCAGGTCAGATCTAGGTCATTTAAGGTCAGAATATATGAGCAGGTCAGATCCTGGTCATGTAATGTCAGACTATATGAGCAGGGCAGATCCAGGTCATGTAAGGTCAGACTATATGAGCAAGTCAGATCTAGGTCATGTAAGGTCAGATATACGAGCAGATCAGATCTAGGTCATGTAAGGTCAGACTATACAACAAATCAGTTTTATGGGGAATTTTAAATTGCAGTTGAAAATCAATGGAGATGAATGATTTATATTTATAAGTCATTCATGTTACTAAATAAAAGGTTAATGAATGAATACGAGGACATAATTGAAAAGTGTTTTAACGACGTTGCCCAAAACAAGTCACCGTAATTCCTCCCTTTATTGATATCCGTTAAATGGAGAATATTATCTTAACACTAAAAAGTAATATGAACCGTCAATGAACCATTATAGATGATGGGTATGATAAGAATGGTAATGAGTCAATAGCAAGTCTCTCTCTCTCTCTCTCTCTCTCTCTCAGTTGCTGTGAATAGAAAACGTGTGAAAGATAATTATGCATATTTTATATAATTTTACTCTCTCTCTCTCTCTCTCTCTCTCTCTCTCTCTCTCTCTCAATTACTGTGAATAGAAAGCACGTGAAAGTAGATAATTATGGATATTTTATATAATTTTTAGTCTCTCTCTCTCTCTCTCTCTCTCTATTCCGGCAACTCCATTAAGTGCATCGTCAAACAAACGATTATTACGCAATTTTCTCTCTTCCTCTCCTCTTATTTTGTTCTTGCGATCAGCGATCTCGTGTTTATAGTCACTTAATATCATTTTAAGAGTTTGCTTTTAGAGAGTTGGGGACATTTTGGCTGTAAGTGCAATTCGCGTGTCGAGATGCACTTTCGCATTTTTATGTTTAGCACTTGATTGCA
>NC_089745.1:1223417-1228417 GCF_040412425.1 Macrobrachium rosenbergii | reverse complement strand
TTCAATATCAAATTTCCCAAAATCGGATTTGAGTTAATATTCCTCCCGGATGGGAGATTCTCGGTCCTTGAGGACCTGACCTAAGCCTCCTTTTAGTTTTCTGTAAAAGAAAACTATTGTGCCGGCTTTGTCTGTCCGCGCTTTTTCTGTCCGCCCTCAGATCTTCAAAAGCACCGAGGCTAGAGGGCTGCAAATTGGTATGTTGATCATCCACCCTCCAGTCATCAAACATAACAAATTGCAGCCCTCTAGCCTTAGTAGGGTCATTAGGGTCGACGGAAAAAAGTGCGGACGGACAGACAAAGCCGGCACAATAGTTTTCTTTTACAGAAAACTAAAAACATCCTTTTCATTCGGTAGCATACTCGACTCGTAGAGGACGTGGTATTTGAAAACGTTTGCTTTGAAGAATTGAATATAAGCTTTTTACTCAAAGAACATTTGCTTTGTAATATAGTCGAGCATTTGCCCTTTCAGCAAATGTATTTTGGATGTGAAAAGTAAGAGTTTTATTCACAAAAGTAATTATGATATTGAGTCAGATCTTTAAACACTTGAAACATCCCTATTTGGAGTAATATAATTCACTCTGTTATTGTATATATACTTCATGCACTGTTATACCTGTATTTTAGTGTAACATTTCCAACGGCCTTGGCATATATTGTATATTTTCGTTAATATTTTTCATAAATATTCATGATGAGGAGGTAGGTCTTGAGATGTGAAGCAACCACATTTGGGCAACTGTAATTCATTCTGTTATTATGTAAATGCTTTATGCATTATTATACCTTTGTTTTTGTGTAGCATTCTCTTTGACCTTGACATCTATCCTTTTAAATTTCCCTAAATATTTACCTTCACAACTGTCTATTCGTATCAGTAAAGGAACTGATCTAACATGGCTGTAGATCAGACGTCCAGTTGGTCAGAATACCAGTGATTAAGTTGACAAAGCCCAGTAGATGGGGAGTGCCGTCCTTGCATCACAGGCATTACTTAAGGTTCTTGGCGGCGTCCCTAAGGCGCCTAGCTGCAACCCCTCCCATTCGTTTCACTCCACCTCCGTTCATTTACTCTTCCATCTTATTTTCCTCAACCCTCTCCTCCTAACAATTGTTTCATAGCACAACCGGCGAGGTTTTCCTCCCGTTACACCTTTGAAACCTTTCAGCCCTGACTTATCACAGGTCCCAGCGCTTGGTCGTTGGCCTGAATTTTATCTACCAGGTCCAATATTCCTTTTCAGTCTCTTGACTGGCTTGTATTTCATCAGACGAGGAAGGTAGGGAGGAAGACCAAAGGGCAGGGGAACGTAAGAATATGTAAGAGTATATCTGGATTCTTGTGTTCTTCCGATACTGCAATTAAGAACAATGGAACCGACTCTTATACAGTTCACCCTTCTTTTGGCTGGTGCGGAGAGAAAGGTCCCCAGTCTTTTCGAGTAACGTGATACAGTGTATATAGTTTCATATTATACAGTGCAAAAAAAAGCTTCGTGTTTAGATAAGAAAACGAAAGCTTCTTGCCTCAGAGCGAACTCTATAGAAGTAGAGGTCGGGTAACATCATAAATAAACTAGTAAAAAATGCGTCGAAAATTGAGTTTTCTGTACAGCGTATAATGCTGTATGAAACTCTCAGTCACGGCCCATGAAAATCTCAGCCGCCGCCCATGAAACTTTCAGCCACGGGCCGGTGGTGGCCTGTGTTGCTGGCACCTATAGCGGTGCCGGACGTACGACAGTATTTGAATCTTTCTTGCAATGGGTAGATTTTATGGAAACGAATACTAAGAAGATAGATGATACAGCAATGAATATAGATATATATATATATATATATATATATATATATATATATATATATATATATATATATATACATATATATATATATATATATATATATATATATATATATATATATATATATATATATATATATATATATATATGAATTTTATCATATCACCGTGATTCATATACAAGCATTAATCTACAAATGTCCTTTAGTATATGTATATAATTACCTATTTTTGTTATATAATCTATGAGAATTATATATTATATTCTCTTCAAACATCTGTGTCCTTCAGAGAATCGATTTCTGCCCCTTAATTGAAACGGTGGACCGTGGGTTCACTGGGACAGCTGGAATAAACTGTACACTGACATTTGAGTCAAGCTTGACTGGTCCACAGTGATTGGACCTCCACTGGGCTGTGACTTTCGTTCAAGTTTGAATAAACCAGCAAGTAATATGTTATTAAGGAAATTCCAAAGTTTATATTGATGTCTAAAAACGTTTAGATTTTGTTTAGAAGTCTCTCTTCTAGCCGACTATGTCAAGTAATTAATTATTATATTATTATTATTATTATTATTATTATTATTATTATTATTATTATTCAGAAGATGAACCCTGTTCAAATGGAACAAGCCCACCACAGGGCCATTGACCTGAAATTCAGTCTTTCCAAAGAATGTTATTATTATTATTATTATTATTATTATTATTATTATTATTATTATTATTATTCAGAAGACGAACCCTGTTCAAATGGAACAAGATCCACAGGGCCATTGACTTCAAATTCAAGTTTCCAAATAATATATTATTATTATTATTATTATTATTATTATTATTATTATTATTATTATTATTATTATTATTATTATTATTATTATTATTCAGAAGATGAACCCTATTCGTATGGAACAAGCTCACCACAGAAGTCACTATCTTGAAAATTCAAGCTTCCGTAGAATATTATGGTGTTCATTAGAGGGATTAACAGAAGGTATAGGGAAATACAGAAAGAAGATATCTCCTTATTCAAAAAGAAAAAAATAAATTAAGAAATGAATAAATAAACAGATAAAAATGTAAGTAAATTATTAAGATATACAAGGAGAATTGTATTAGGGCAGCAATGCATCGCATCTTCGCTTGAACTCTTAAAGTTCTCAGGGAATTCAAAGTGATCATAAAATCATCAAAATTGACGAAACCTTTTCAGTCGTTTCTTTTAAAAAAAATGGATCATTTTTTTTCCTACCCTTTTTATTCCGTGAGTTGATTTTCCTGTCCGGATTTTATGGCCAATTAGAGTCGCCTTTCATAAGGAGAATAGAGTTCTGTTAAAAGGGATTCCTTCCCACGCTCCGTTCCCCTGCCAGCCCCTTCAATGTAATTTGAACCGTATTCTTATTTTAGCCGTTGTTTTCACGATTTGATATAGGGATTGACTTTCGTGGTTCCTTTTAGTCTTCTGAAAAGAAAACTGTTGTGCCGGCGTGTTCTCTCCGTCCGCACTTTTTTCTATCCACAATTTTTCTGTCCGCCCTCAGATCTTAAAAGCTACTGAGGCTAGAGGGCTGCAAATTGGTATGTTGGTCATCCACCCTCCAATCATCAGACACACCAAATTGCAGCCCTCTAGCCTCAGTAGTTTTTATTTTATTTAAGGTTAAATTTAGCCATGATCGTGCTTTTGGCAACGATATAAGCCAGGCTACCACCGTGCCGTGGTTAAAGTTTCATAGGCCGCGGCTCATACATCATTATACTGAGACCACCGAAAGATAGATTTATTTTCGGTGGCATTGATTATGCGCTGTACAGAAAACTCGTTTGCGCCAACGTAACTTTGGCGTATTTTTTACTTGTTTGAATTGCGTGGGAGATTTATAACTTAATTTTATTAAGTGATTGCTTCACATTTCTTATTAAACTTGCTTTTAGAGTTGTGCACTCAACGTGAAAAGTCCTTTCTAACCTGAAAATAACAGAACGAAGTTAAACATTTCATAAAAATGTCGGTGACTTATCGCGCACACATCACAGACAAGCTGGATGCAGATAGATGACTTATTGGTAAGCCTAACCAGTGCTTCTTATGATTATCCAACATTGTCAGAGATTTGTTCTTCACTTAGTCATTGACTTGTTCTGAACCTGTTTGGGATATGTATGCGATAAGTTGGCAACTTATCACATACACATCCCAAACAGGCTGAGAACAAGTCAACGACTGTAAGTGGAGAAACGATTATATATTACAAAAAAAAGTTGTGTTTATGACATGTATTTACTCTGGTGTGGATGTTTATGACAAGTACTGACTGTAGTTTGGATGTTTGTGACTCGTATTTACTCTAGTGTGGATGTTTATGACATGTTGACATGTATTTACTCTAGTGTGGATGTTTATGACTTGTTGACATGTATTTACTCTAGTGTGGATGTTTATGACATGTTGACATGTATTTACTCTAGTGTGGATGTTTATGACATGTTGACATGTATTTACTCTAGTGTGGATGTTTATGACATGTTGACATGTATTTACTCTAATGGGGATTTTTATGACATGTTGACATGTATTTACTCTAGTGTGGATTTTTATGACATGTTGACATGTATTTACTCTAGTGTGGATGTTTATGACATGTTGACATGTATATGCTGTAGTATGGACGCGTATGACATGTATTTACTGCAGTGTGCATGTTTATAACATTTATATACTGTAGTGGGGGCGCACCCTTATATCGATATAAAATCACTGTCATAAAGAATCTATTAATAGTTGAGAAGAATCTCCCCGGAAACGTCTTAATTGAATCTGAAGAACAGAGAGTTGTTGGAGTTTTTGTTCTCTTCTTCTTCTTTTCGTCTCACTCGTTTCGCGGATTATCTCTCTCTCTCTCTCTCTCTCTCTCTCTCTCTCTCTCTCTCTCTCTCACGAACCTCCATCTCCCGGGAAACGCTGAGGCCTCCTTCTCCTGGGGTTCCTTTTGTTGCGAAACCGGGGATTTCTTGATATTGCATCCAGGTATTGCTTGGGAAGGCAAGCAGCCCTCCAAAAGGGGGGCAGGACTGCAGTTGCAAGCGCCAAGACGGCTTGTGCAATATGATGCGACGATACGCGTACGTTTATTGCGTTGCATTACTAACCCTGAAATGGTTCACCTTGTGTTTTGATCATTT
>NC_089745.1:1208417-1218417 GCF_040412425.1 Macrobrachium rosenbergii | reverse complement strand
GGGTCTGGCCTCTCTTTAGTGGTTACCTATCCAAGTACTGACCAGCCACAATTTTCATTAATGTTTGTGATCGAAAGTCCTTTCAGTGGTACTAACGAATGCACAGGCCTTGCAAAACATGGGAGGGTGTACCGTGGTCTCTTGATGAACCGGTTTTCTCTGAATTCCCCAGTGTTCCCTTTTAGCTAAGGACTTTGGGAGTCGTTACAAGTCATTCAGCATGACCCGAGGACGAAAAAAATAATCTTTGCAATAGATCAGACAAAAGACTGAACAGACGAAAACCAATCAATCAATATACAAGATCAGAAAGAGTTTAACAGACCAACAACATCCCCAGCCCCGTAGGGGGTTAATACCGTCAGTACACCTCACGTGATACACTGTAGGCATTACTTAAGGGCCTTTGCAGCGCGCCTTCGGGCCCTAGTTGCAATCTGTTTTGTTCCTTTTACTGTACCTCCATTCATATTCTCTTTCTTCCATCTTACTGTCCACCCTCTCCTAACAATTGATTCTTAGTGCAACTGCTTTGAGGTTTTCCACCTGTTACGCCTTTCAGACCTTTTACTCTCAATTTTCCTTTTCAGCACTGAATGACCTCATAGGTTCCAGTGCTTGGCCTTTGCCCTAAATTCTATATTCTTCTGTTCTAACAACGTCCCAAGAAAATCTTTACTGGCCTGATCCAGTACCATGACCTTACGTAGGAAAGATCCTGCACCACGACCTTATATAGGAAGGATTCACTCTCTCTTCAAAGGGCAGTTTTGTTCCACTCTCTCTTCAAAGGGCAGTTTTGTTCCACTCTCTCTTCAAAGGGCAGTTTTGTTCAGTCGGTCAGTAGGGCAGGCCTAAGGACCCAAGCACTCCTGTAGAATGGGAAAGGTTAATCTGGTAAGAGCCGCGGATTTACGAGGGAAATAGATGGATAGAGTACAAAGCGGAGAGTTACAGAACAACAGAATTTACAGGCAGAAAGGGGTAGCTCAGATGATGTATGTATATGTGTATATATATATATATATATATATATATATATATATATATTACATTTATATATATATTATACACACATACATAGAAATAATCAACACACAATCACGTGTGGAATAGAAATAAATTTCTGACTCACATCAGGATCGAACCCAGGTCTTTCAGTTGAAAGGCAAGGGCGCTGCCCACTAGGCCACACGAGTCGTAAAAGAAGTTGGAAACTGAGTGCCACTGCCCTGGAAATTCCTTGGGTGCAGTAGCACTCAGGTTCCAACTTCTTTATGAGTTGTGGGCAGCTGCCTCTGCCTTTTAATTGAAAGACTTGGGTTCGATCCTGATGAGTGAGTCATAAATATTATATATATATATATATAATATATATATATATATATATATATATAATATATATATATATATATATATATATATATATATATATATATATGTATGTATGTATATGTATATGTATGTTTATACATACAATATAAATGTAAACACACATATACATATATATACGCGAATAAATATACACATACACTATCCTTTTAATTATACGTTAGTATGCAAATAATTCACTGCGTGTATTGACAGCACAGATAAATGGCTTATTAGCAAGCAAATATACAGGTAATAATTGCAAGAACTTCGTACGTGTTAGTAATGAACCTGTCTCGTAAATTGCTCTGTATTTTTCAACCAACTAATTGCAAGGTCACCTTTGTCCCTTTGCAAATGAAAGTGTTACGTAAGTGAAAAAATAATTTCATGTAAAAAATACCGTGATTAAGCATTTGTTGTCAGACAGTTTGAATTTTATGCAGAACACCGCCAACACAAAAATGAATCATGTATCGCAGACTGCAGATGTTATTAAAAGTGATGCATCATATCTCTCTCTCTCTCTCTCTCTCTCTCTCTCTCTCAAAGTTATGAAAAACAAGAGGATATAAAATATACCACAGATTCAGTCTTTTTTTTTACAGATTTTGCCTTATCCCAGAACAGATTATAATTCTCTCTCTCTCTCTCTCTCTCTCTCACACACACACATATATATATATATATAAATATATATCAGATTCAGTCATCTGTCCAGTCCGTGTACTATCCCAGAACAAATTATAATTCTCTCTCTCTCTCTCTCTCTCTCTCTCTCTCTCTCTCTCTCTCTCTCTCTCTCTCTCTCTCATATAAATATATATCAGATTCAATCTTCTGTCCAGTCCGTGCACTATCCCAGAACAAATGATAATTCTCTCTCTCTCTCTCTCTCTCTCTCTCTCTCTCTCTCTCTCTCTCTCTCTCTCACGCACGCAGACACATAAATATGCATCAGATTCAATCTTCTGTCCAGTCCGTGCACTATCCCAGAACAAATTATAATTCTCTCTCTCTCTCTCTCTCTCTCTCTCTCTCTCTCTCTCTCTAATTCCATTCCTAACTGCGACAGGAAACTACTCCCCATGACTCAGATAGAATAATGCCCCCCTCCCCCCCAAAAAAAACTGCATCCAATTTTTAAAAAACGCAGCAAAAAAAAAAAAAAAAAATTAACGGATAGAAAAAGCAAAATGTGAAATAACAGGCCGCGTGTCCGAAAATAAAATTCCATTCTTCTAAACCCGTGATTTTTAATACCCGAGCCGACAGTCGCGAAAAATTAATGAATGCAGGCCCGGCGTATGCAATCACGAGCAGTACCTGGGGAAAAAATAATAATGCACAGTCAGCGTGCTTTCGGCAAGCACACAGCAGTAAGCTATGCGACAAGGGTCGGATGCAAATAATTACGTTTCTGACTGTCAATGTTTGAAATGGTCTTTCTGTGTGGGTTTCTGATCCAAAGGTTAATTTTTTCATTTATACCCTGGGAGGTAGTACTCTCTCTCTCTCTCTCTCTCTCTCTCTCTCTCTCTCTCTCACAGATGATATCCTTTAACCAGTCAAAATAACCAAAAAACTTAAAAGGCTTTCTTAACAAGAAGACATCGCATATCTTGCAGTGCAAATGAGCCACCGCCCTTTAAACGAGTTCCTTCAAAGTCTTAGGTCCCTGAAGGAGGCTGTCTCTCTTACCCCAAATCCCCGGAAGGAGGCTATTTAGAACCGGAGGGTCAGTGGAGGAGGTTTTAATGTCCTAATGGGCCGAGCTGAAACGTCCTTCCTAAATTTAGGCCTAACTGAACCTATTGACTCTGAGAAATGATTAAGAGTCTCTGCTGGGACGGATCGGGGACGTCTGGTTGTTCTCTTTCTCTGGGTTGAGAGAGAGAGAGAGAGAGAGAGAGAGAGAGAGAGAGAGAGAGAGAGAGAGAGAGAGAACACTTACAGCATCATTGGGAAAATCATTTTTCTGTGTCTAATTTATTCAAGGGAGAGAGAGAGAGAGAGAGAGAGAGAGAGAGAGAGAGAGAGAGAGAGAGAGAGAGAGAGAGAGAGAGAGAAAGTTAATGATTTTGGGAAAATAAATTTCATTGGGAAAAAAATTTGTTTAAACAAAGGTCTTTAAAAGGAAAGAGAGAGAGAGAGAGAGAGAGAGAGAAACTTAATGTCATTGGGAAAACAAATTTCATGGTGCTATTAATCTATTCAAGGAGAGAGAGAGAGAGAGAGAGAGAGAGAGAGAGAGAGAGAGAGAGAGAGAGAGAGAGAGAGAAAGTTAATGTTTTTGGGAAAATAAATTTCATGGTAATTTATTAAAGGGGGAGAGAGAGAGAGAGAAGAGAGAGAGAGAGAGAGAGAGAGAGAGAGAGAGAGAGAGAGAGAGAGAGAGAGAGAGAGAGAAAGTTAATGTTATTGGGAAAATAAATCTCATGGGTAATTTATTAAAGGGAAGAGAGAGAGAGAGAGAGAGAGAGAGAGAGAGAGAGAGGTGGGTGAGTGCTTTTAACCTATTCAAGGAGAGAGAGAGAGAGAGAGAGAGAGAGAGAGAGAGAGAGAAAGCGAGAGAGAGAGAGAGAGAGTTAATGTTATTGGGAAAATAAATTTCATGGGTAATTTATTAAAGGGTGGAGAGAGAGAGAGAGAGAGAGAGAGAGAGAGAGAGAGAGAGAGAGAGAGAGAGAGAGAGAGAGAGAGAAACTTAATGTCATTGGGAAAACAAATTTAACATATTCAAGGAGAGAGAGAGAGAGAGAAAGAGAGAGAGAGAGAGAGAGAGAGAGAGAGAGAGAGAGAGAGAGAGAGAGAGAGATTCCACGTTAATATATTCTCTGCATTCGTTCATTCTCTCGGCGATGCTGCATAAACACGAACCCATGATTTTCCTGTTTCATCTATTCAGAATTTCCTATTTCGTCTATTCACGTCTATCCAATCCAAAGTTGATCTCGGTTGATCCCTCCAACGCCAAAGTTTTCCTCTGAACTAAACAAGACAAACAAGAAAAGTTTCGGAAAACCCTGGGAGAGTTTTCTTTATTTTCTCCTTTTTTTAAGTCTCCTCCTCCTCCTCCTCCTCCTCCTCCTCCCGTTTTGGACTCGTAACTTCGTCCTCATTATAATCCTCATTTATTCCTAAATCTCGTGCTTCTTTATTTACTCATTCTTTCTTAACTTATTGCTTATTCTTTCTTTTCCCGACTCTTACTCTATTCTCCTGTTAGCTGATCTCATTTCCTGTTACGTCGCTCTTTCTTATCTTCTCTCTCTCATTCTCCTCTTGTTTTAATTTTGTGTGGAAGGTTTTCTCTCTCTCTCTCTCTCTCTCTCTCTCTCTCATAATTCCCATTTTCACAAAGTGAAAATCATTCATCTTTAGCCCGTCCATTTTTGTCTCGTAATTTATATAGTCTCTCTCTCTCTCTCTCTCTCTCTCTCTCTCTCTCTTCTCATTTTCAAAAGTGAAAAATCATTTATCTTTAGCCCGTCCATATTTTAGTCTCGTAAATTATATAGTTTCTCTCTCTCTCTCTCTCTCTCTCTCTCTCTCTCTCTCTCTCTCTCTCTCTCTCTCTCTCTCTGTCCCGTAATTTATATAGAGTCCATTTTGGCAAATCACGTCGTAAATTTAGGTCCGCAGATTTGCATGCAAAATGCTGTGTTAGTGTCGCTCTTTGTAAACTTTATTTTTTTTTTTATTTTTATTTTTTTTATTCTGATTAATTTTAAGTGGGGGGCCGTTTCTCACAAAGTTCGAGTTTTTCGGCGAAATTTTCATTATGGGAGAATATGAGAACCATTAGCTTTCTAAAAATTCTTGGTGTGAATCTATCTTTCATTGGGGTCTTGCAAATTGTGTATATATTGTGTATATGTTTTCTGTGTATTGCATGTTTATAATATGTTCTGTATTTTATTTTTATTAACATGTAATGTGTTGTATTATCGCACTATATATTGTGTTGTATTTTGTAATATATGTTGTGCTTATAGTTTGTGTATATTGTATTTTTTCTAATATATGATTTTCCATATTTTGTGTAGATTATTTTTATAATATATTTTGTATAATGTATTTTTGTGTATATGTTTTGTGTATATTGTATTTTTCTAATAAATAATTTTTGTATATAATTTTTGTATGTTGTATTTTTCTAATATGGTTTGTGTATATAGTATTTTTCTAGTGTATAATTTTGTACTTTTATAAAATATATTTTGTATATATTTTGTGTACATTATGTTTTTATAGTATATATTGTGTATATAATTTATGTATATTGCATTTTTTTGTAATATAGAATTTGTATATTTGTGTATATGTGTTTTCTAATATAGATTGTGTATATATTTTTTGTATGTTGTATTTTTCTAATATATATCGTATCTATACTTTATGTATATTGCATTTTTCGTAAACCTCCTCTTAATACTTGTATTTTTCTTGCGTTTTAAAATCGATTGTAATTCCGTAAATAAATGACCTGACCTTGTAAATGAAATTATGAATGGAGTGTGTATCATAATTTTTATGAAGGACAAAGTTAGACTACTGTAATCAGCGAGTCGGCAATTCACTGCATGCCAGTGATTTATGCCTTCCCTGTAATTAAATATTTCCTTTTGGGTTTTGATATTTAGTGGGCTCCCATCTTGAGAGAGAGAGAGAGAGAGAGAGAGAGAGAGAGAGAGAGAGAGAGAGAGAGAGAGAGAGAGATTTCCCTATAGCTAAGTGTTTAATCTTGCATTTCAGTATTGCGTGAGGGGATGCGTATGTGCCTTCTTGTGCCCTCCCGCCTTTAAACAGAGAGAGAGAGAGAGAGAGAGAGAGAGAGAGAGAGAGAGAGAGAGAGAGAGAGAGAGAGAGAGATCTTTTTCAGCAAAGTCACGACTATATGCATACATGGTAAAATCAGATGGCGCTTACCTTCTGCTGAATATACAGGCAACAGCAAGAAGAGAGAGAGAGAGAGAGAGAGAGAGAGAGAGAGAGAGAGAGAGAGAGAGAGAGAGAGAGAGAGAGTATTAGCCCGCAGCATGTATGTTTTTATGGCATCTTCCAGGGCTGCTGATATTGGCCACAGGAAGGTTTACCGTTGCATTACGCCGAGTCTCGTGGGCTGGAAGTAGCCACAAACTTTCGTTTGTTTCAAGAAAGTTTTCTTCTCTTTTCTCCCCCCGTTGTCTTTAAAGACGACGGTACTGGAAGTGTCGCTAATGTCCTTGTCTTTATCAGTTAGTAGGCCTAATTTTTTGTTTTGTTTCTTTTGGATTTTTTCCGTCCCCAGAAACTTCTGTCTTCCACAAGTATTGATTTGTGTTTGGGAAAGTTTATTCTGTATTTGAAATCATTCGGTGTATGTGTCCTTGCTTTCTCTCTCTCTCTCTCTCTCTCTCTCTCTCTCTCATGTCTGCTTTTCCCAGTGTTTGACATCTACTGGTAGATTAGAAATCTATTATTTTTCTATTGGAATTTTGAAATTCTTATTTAAATCAACACTTACCCCTCAAAGGAAAGGTTGTTTGGCTCCATATAGAGAGCAAGCCAGCAGTTGCTTGCAGTTGCAGAGAGAGAGAGAGAGAGAGAGAGAGAGAGAGAGAGAGAGAGAGAGAGAGAGCAAGCGTTTGATGTTGGCGAACAGTACCTTTAAGAAAGGTAGGTCCTTTTAGCCGCTACCTCGCACTGCTCTTCGCTTGGTAGATGAAAGAACCTCCGTTGCTTATTTCGATTAAATACTTCTCAGACAACAGCAACATTTACATAAGTACATATACGTTTAACTTAATACTTCCTTACACGGGAAAGCAGAGGGCGGAGTAGTATATGTTTCTGCCTTCGATTTTCTGTGTCTTTCAGTACGGCCGAAGTCTCTCGTACATTTTACATCAGTGGTCATAAAGGTTGGTCTTCCATCTGCCATTTCTGCCCCCCCCCCCCCCGGCTGTCTGTCCATCTGCCTGTCAGTCATTCTGTGTGTCGATTTCACTGATGGGGTTTGTGGGGGGAAAATGTCTGATTTGCTTGACTTTGCATGAACCCATAATGGTGCCCTCAACATTTCAGCAATCAGGTGATCTCTCTCTCTCTCTCTCTCTCTCTCTCTCTCTCTCTCTGCTCTCTCCTATCTACCTTATTCAACGAACAAACAAGCATTTTTTCAGAAAATTCTTAAAGAATGAAATACAAATATTCCAGTCAGTGGAGCTGTCAGTTATTATATATATATATATATATATATATATATATATATATATATATATATATATATATATATATATATATATATATATATATATATATATATATATTGATATTATATATGCATATATATGTATGTATGTAATTATGTACACATACACATATGTATGCATGTATATACACATACACTTACGCGAACACTTTGAAGTCATTAAATAAATTTACGAAAAAGACTTCAAGAGTATTTGAGCTCCTTTCACTCACCTTCCCGCTTTCTTTTGCTGTCAAAATGTTCTGCTTCTCTTGCCTTTTTTATAAATTCCCATGGAGACACGGTTTACGCACGTTTCATAAAACCATTTGACGTCAAATAATTATGCTTTCGCGAGCAGCGAAGAGGAATTCTCTGGGAAGAATTTCCAGAAAGCAACTTTTTAAAAAAGAAAAAAATTCCAATCTCATGTAGTGACTGAAAAGCGCGGGCGAGTCGAGTAATGGGTTGCTTTCCATCTTGTCGAGTCACTCATTCAAACTTAATTCAATTTAAACTCGCTTTTTCCTGTGAGTTCGTGCTTTTGGCATATTGAGAAAAAGCGCTTCCAACTCTCGCTTCAGCGAGGTCAGACTGATTCGTTATAAGGTTTAGTTTTATGCCCAAATTTCAAAGGGACTCCAGCGGGTGAATTTTAAGAGATTATTCTGAACAAGCACTTGTAAGAGACTTCGTAATAGCACTTTTCAAGTAAGGCAGTGTGAGACTTCTTAAGTAGCACTTATCAAGTAAGGCAGTGTGAGACTTCTTAAGTAGCACTTATCAAGTAAGGCAGTATGAGACTTCTTCTTGAAGTAGCACTCACCAGGTAAGGCAGCATGAGGCTTCGTAAGTAGCACTCACCAGGTAAGGCAGTATGAGACTTCTTAAGTAGCACTTATCAAGTAAAGCAGCATGAGACTTGGTAAGTAGCACTTATCAGGTCAGGCAGTATGAGACTTCGTTAGTGCACTTATCAAGTAAGGCAGTATGAGACTTCGAAAGTAGCACTTATCAAGTAAGGCAGTATGAGACTTCTTAAGTAGCACTTATCAAGTAAGGCAGTATGAGACTTCGAAAGTAGCACTTATCAAGTAAGGCAGTATGAGACTTCGAAAGTAGCACTTATCAAGTAAGGCAGTATGAGACAGTGGCACTGAAGACTATGAGACTGAAAGTAGCACTTATCAAGTAAGGCATGTGAGACTTCTTAAGTAGTACTTATCAAGTAAGACAGTATGAGACTTGGTAAGTAGCACTTATCAAGTAAGACAGTATGAGACTTCGTAAGTAGCACTTATCAAGTAAGACAGAGATGAATATGAATTTAATAATTTTTCAAATGGCTGATTTGAATCGCCAACATTGCAGTCCATTGCGTAATCTCTTAGGTGGCGAGTAATTCTCCTGGCTCTAGTGCTTGGAATTTGTGGAATTTGACCGCGAATTCCCGTATGTTCCACCACTATACCTAACGTTGCTAAGGTCTGTTGAGAAAGGAGTTTATGAGGGGACAGAATATATATATATATATATATATATATATATATATATATATATATATGCTGCCATATATATATATATATATATATATATATATATATATATGTATAACGGACTTGCAACCTATAGATCCACCACCTCTTATGGGAATAAGAGTAATGTGGAAAAACAACATTCTATAATGATTGACATTATTTCAATTTTTCTGGAAAAACTGAGTTAGAAATACATTGCTTTTTATTGACTGAATCATCAGTCAGTTATCGCTGGCTGCGTCATTTTCTTTCTTGATTCACCCTCAAGTATACTTTTGCATGCAATGTAGTCTACTTACATACAATATATATTAACTAATGTTACCATGTTCTTCTTTTGTTCATTGAAATATATATTATCAACTCTCTGAGCTTGACGTATACGCCTTTATTTACCTGGGTCCTGTTGTTGTGTGTTGTTTTCCTCTTCATTTGCATGATGATGGTTTAATATAAAGTTATAGTGGCTCCCTGGACGCTGTGCTCCGTCTGAGGTCCATTATGAAGCCCTTATGAAACGGCAATAACGACAGACGCGCTTCAGGGAATCAGGGACTAGGCTTTTAGGGGAAGTGCTCCCCAAGGGCCTGTACCCTCTTCAAGTGTCCCTTTGTTGTTCCTCTTCTCTCCTCCTCCCCCTCATTTCAGCTCTCCCCCTCCCCCTTCTTTTGTTCCATTTTTTGACGTTTGTCGTTTTGAATTTTCGAGAGGGTGAAGATTTTTTTCGTATGGTTAGTTGGTATGAGTATGTCTTGTGCATTGAAGGTATGTTGCTGTTTGTTGTGTGTGTTTGTGTGTATATATATATGTATATTTTATATATTATATATTATATATATACATTATATATGTATAT
>NC_089745.1:1188417-1198417 GCF_040412425.1 Macrobrachium rosenbergii | reverse complement strand
TACCATCCCAACATATCGCATGAATTAACTTCTTATTTAATGAATAGAATTATTATCCATACTCAAACTAAAATCGGCACACTATACATGCTGAAATATACTGTACAAACAGAGCATATCAGAAGAATTATATATATATATATGTATGTATATACACAGTATATTTATAAATACACACATACACACACGCATATTATATATATATATATATATATATATATATATATATATATATATATATATATATATATATATATGTTATATATATATATATTATATATATATATATATTAAATGACACACTGATAATAATTATACGAAGACTTCTGCAATTTTTTTTTTTTACAAATGTTCATTGAGATGATCTAGCAAAGACAAAATTCATGACAATCATGTGGCACCCCTAGGCACTGCCTTTGGCCCCCCAGGGTGCCACGGCACCCAGTCTGAGAATCACTGTTATATTGTATTGATTATTGCAATGCCAGGTCAGGCAGGTTCGAGAGGGGTACAGTACTGTAATGTTAGGTCAACTATTCTCATTAAGAAATGCTTCTTTAATCCCCTGTAAATTAAAACTAATATTTTGTTGGTTGTAAAGTCTTCAACTTGTTTCTCCCTCTCCAGTTGCATTAATACCTTTCTGTTCAATTTAGTCACAGGCCAAATTTCCTCTCCATCTTCTCCTCCGCGTGTTATTTTGATCGAATTCACCACACAAGCCTCCTTCAGTAAACAGAGATATTCTCTCTTTTACGAAACTCCATCCACATTCAGCCTTTTCTGAAGAATTTGACTCCGCGGCAGGCAAAGCGCGAAGCGATATATAAGTCTCCCAAGAAAGAATATTTTGGGAAGGTACCGAGATCGAAAAAAAAAAACCGCAAGAACTCCCTTTTCGAAATGGCTTCAAGAATAACAAGCGACGTCGAGTCGGTCGGCCCTGTTATTTTTGCACTCTTTATCTTTGCGCCCGTATTCATACACTCCTATTTTTGCACTGTTTCTTCCGGCGCACTCGGAGTTTTATATTATCCATTATTTGTCTTAGTGTCTTGGGTACGTTGGAGCGCAGGGCTAAACCAATAGAGAGAGAGAGACTTTAGACTTGAGATTTAAGACTTACATAGACTTCTTAATTCACGTCTGTTTTTTTTTTTAGGCTGGAGATGTGTTGGTTAGAGAATTCTGCAGGTTTCTTGACATGGCTGTGAATTTCATCGTATGTCGTGGTATAGATTTATTATTATTATTATTATTATTATTATTATTATTATTATTATTATTATTATTATTATTATTATTATTCAGAAGATGAATCCTATTGAGATGGAACAAGCCCACAGGGGCCATTGACTTGAAATTCAAGCTTCCAAGGAATATATTATTATTATTATTATTATTATTATTATTATTATTATTATTATTATTATTATTATTATTATTATTGTTATAAGATGAATCCTATTCAGATGGAACAGGCCTACAGGCCATTGACTTGAAATTCAATCCAGTGGCCAGTTCCATATGAATAGGGTTCATCTTTATGAATAATAATAATAATAATAATAATAATAATAATAATAATAATAATAATTTATAAAGTGAATGGTAATAACCCATTTTTTGGTTACATGCTAAACGAGCTAAAAGCCTTGAGTATTTCGTAAGTAAAAGTCTTGGTATCTATTAAGTAAAATTCTCAAGTATTTCTTAAGGAAGAGTCTAAGTATTTCTTTGGGAAAAGCCTTAAGAATTACTTAAGGAAGAATCTTGAGTATTTCTTAAGCAAAAATCTTTAGTATTTCTCAAGGGAAAATTATGAGTATCTCCTAAGTAAAAGTCTTAAGTATTTCTTAAATAAAATTCTTAGTGTTTCTTAGGTAAAAATCTTGTATTTCTAAAGTCTTAAGTATTTCTTAAGGAAAAATCTTAAAATTCTTAGGTAAAATTCTTAAGTATTTCTCAAGTTATAGTCTTAAGTATTTCTTAAAGAAAATGGTAAAATTCTTAAGTATTTCTTACGTAAAATTCTTAAGAATTTCCTAAGTAAAACTCTTAAGTATTTCTAAAGTCCTAAGTATTTCTTAGGAAAAATTCTTAAGTATTTTTCAAGTAAAATTCGTAAGTATTTCTTAAGTAAAATCTAAAGAAACTAAAAAAGCTGTACCCTTCAATCATAAAGGAATTCTATACATAAAAATGATTTTTTATTCAACAAATATCACTGAATGAATAAATACAGAATATACCTTAATGTATATGTACAGGATTTGTAAAAACATTAAATATTACTTTAGGAACCCTACAAAAAAAAAAAAACATACCTTTTTACATATAAAAGAATTCAATAGATAAAAGTATTTGTTTGCTAAAAGGATTTCCTTTTACCTGTAGGACTCTGTACCTTTCTACCCTTTTAGGCGTTCGTGAAAGTACTGGGCTCTCCCTTTCTATACAAAGCGAGAGATGTGTCCCTTTCAAGACTGGAGTTTCTCATTATGTAAAAAGCATCTCGAACCCTACGGCGGCGTTCTCTCTCTCTCTCTCTCTCTCTCTCTCTCTCTCTCTCTCTCTCTCTCTCTCTCTGTATTGATAGGAGACTGGCCTTTGCTATCATTTTTATGGCTCTCTCTCTCTCTCTCTCTCTCTCTCTCTCTCTCTCTCTCTCTCTCTCTCTCTCTCTCTCTCTCAAATGATACATTCTGTAACCTTTTTTCGTGTTCTCTGTATCACGGACATTTAGTTTACTCTCTCTCTCTCTCTCAAATTATAAGTATTCGGTAACCTTTTTCCGTGTTCTGTGTATCATTTACATGTATTCTCTCTCTCTCTCTCTCTCTCTCTCTCTCTCTCTCTCTCTCTCTCTCTCTCTCTCTCTCTCTCTCTCTCATACAAGCCTCCAAAGTATGCATAGATAGAGCAATATCAGCGTGTGTCTGGAGTATCCACTTCCGATACATATACAAACTTTCGGGATTGAAAGAAGATCTCTTGGAACTGAAGTCTATGACGTCTGGGGAGAGAGAGAAGAGAGAGAAGAAAGAAGAAAGAAAGAAGAGAGAAGAGAGAAAGAAGAAAGAAAGAAGAAGAAAGAGAAAGAAAGAAAAGAAGAAAGAAAGAAGAAAGACTTAGGGGGTTGGGTGCATTCATGGAATCTTCGAAGGTTTCCATACTGGGTTTCTTGACGATTCAGGATTTTCGAAAAGAGTTCTCTCTCTCTCTCTCTCTCTCTCTCTCTCTCCAATTTGCGTAATTACTTATCACATCCATTGTTTATCCTCTCTCTCTCTCTCTCTCTCTCTCTCTCTCTCTCTCTCCAATTTGCATATTACTTATCACATCCATTGTTTATCCTCTCTCTCTCTCTCTCTCTCTCTCTCTCTCTCTCTCTCTCTCTCTCTCTCTCTCTCTCTCTCTCTCTCTCTCTTGATCAGCCTCGTCGTCCGTCGGCACATCCGGAAGGATTAGAAGAGCGAAAGAAAGAAAGGAGTCTAGGAAGAAGGAAAGAATGAAGAAATAAAGGAAGAAAGAAAGAATGAAAGAAAGGAATGGGGAGAAGGAAGAAGGAGGATGGAAAGACGGAAGAAAAAGAAAGGAAGGAATGAAAGAGGGAAGGGGAGGAAGAAAGAAAGAAAGAAAAAAGAAAGTGAGGAAGGAATGAAGGAAGAAAGGAAGCAGAGAAAGAAAGCAAGGAGTGAAGAAGGAAAGAAAAGAAGGCAAGAAGGAAGAAAGAGAGGAAGGAAGGAAGAACTTCCTATTCACGCGTTTTCCTTCTTGTCTCCATTCAACTGTCACCGCTGCCTTTTGGGGTCAAAGGGGCGTGTCAGAGGTGTCTAATGACCAAGAAGAAGAAGGAGCTGGGATGACTATCAAGGCTCTCTCTCTCTCTCTCTCTCTCTCTCTCTCTCTCTCTCTCTCTCTCTCTCTCTCTCTCTCTCTCTCTCATGAACGTATGTGTATTTAAAGATACATTGTAATGGTTCCGTTTTTGCGTATGTTACTGTTTGATATTTTTGCAAATGAATCTCTCTCTCTCTCTCTCTCTCTCTCTCTCTCTCTCCTCTCTCTCTCTCTCTCTCTCTCTCTTTATTAGCTGTAATATTGTCATTACCTGTTTATTTGTTATTATTCTCTCTCTCTCTCTCTCTCTCTCTCTCTCTCTCTCTCCATCTCTCTCTGTTAACTGTAATATTGTCATTACCTGTTTATTTGTTGTTATTCTGTTCTCTCTCTCCCTATTGTTTTATTGGCCATGTAGTATGGAATAGTTGTATAACTCTCTCTCTCTCTCTCTCTCTCTCTCTCTCTCTGAACGTATATGGATTTGAATATACGTTGTAATTCGTTTGCCTGTATTGGGTTACTATCTGATATTATTGTTAATGAATCTCTCTCTCTCTCTCTCTCTCTCTCTCTCTCTCTCTCTCTCTCTCTCTCTCTCTCTCTCTCCAACGTATGTGGATTTGAACATACGTTGTAATGCCTGTATTAGGTTACCTCTGATGTGTGTTAATGAATCTCTCTCTCTCTCTCTCTCTCTCTCTCTTGTCTCTCTCTCTCTCTCTCTCTCTCTCTCTCTCTCTCTCCGCGTTGCCATTTAATTTTAAAGAGGAATCATTTAATCCTTGAATGGCCGACCAACTCTACATACAACCCTCCCCCGTCATTCCCTGCCCTCTATCAGTGTTGCACACGACGAGTGCCCTTCGGGAATTCGCGTCGACTGACAGTATGAGATTTAATATGATAATCCAGCGTTTACAGCTCTATATCATTTATTTTCCAATTCCGATATACAGTATATAAATGTATGTAAATTATTCTCTCTCTCTCTCTCTCTCTCTCTCTCTCTCTCTCTCTCTCTCTCTCTTTTGTCTTGTCCGTAATATTGTCATCATCTGTTTTCTTCATGTTAACGGTATTATCTCTCTCTCTCTCTCTCTCTCTCTCTCTCTCTCTCTCCAGCTGGGCTGTAAAACATCGAGTGAATAAAAACGGGAGTAAAATAGATGGAATTTAATTCGTCCATAAATGTATAAATATATCGCATTCATTGTGGATGGCTGCCATATTTTAGGCCGTTCAATATGCATGAGCTTGTTTATCAATGAATAACAGTTGAATAGTTTCACAACATCTCTCTCTCTCTCTCTCTCTCTCTCTCTCTCTCTCTCTCTCTCTCTCTCTCTCTCTCTTTCTTTTTTTAGCAATCTCTCTCTTTCTCTCTCTCCTTCCCTATTGACTGTAATATTGGTATTACCCGTTTATTTTTTGTCATTCTCTCTCTCTCTCTCTCTCTCTCTCTCTCTCTCTCTCTCTCTCTCTCTCTCTCTCTCTCTCTCTCTCTCTCCTTCTTTATTAACTGTAATATTGGTATTACCTGTTTATTTTTTATCATTCTCTCTCTCTCTCTCTCTCTCTCTCTCTCTCTCTCTCTCTCTCTCTCTCTCTCTCTCTCTCTCTGTGTTTTTAATCACTCTCTTTCTCCTTCCTTATTAACTGTAATATTGGTACCTGTTTATTTTTATCATTCTCTCTCTCTCTCTCTCTCTCTCTCTCTCTCTCTCTCTCTCTCTCTCTCTCTCTCTCTCTCCATCCCTGTCTCCTTCATTATTAACTGTAATAGTGGTATTACCTGTTTACTTTATCCTCTCTCTCTCTCTCTCTCTCTCTCTCTCTCTCTCTCTCTCTCTCTCTCTCTCTCTCTCTCTCTCTCTCTTATTGAACGTTTGAAGTTCCACTTGCACAGCGTCCTCAGGGAGCCAAGTAAACAAACAAACAAACTGACAAAAAAAAAAAACACAACCATATCGTTGTCACAAATAAACAAGATCACAAGGTTCCGAAATCTCTGTTTTTGTACATTTGCATCGGATTACCATATTCTTCATTACTGTGATATCCAATTTCAGCTAAGCCTTAATAAGTGTTGAACTGTAGGACATATGATTTTGTTTCGTGATGCAGATGAGATTCTCTCGTTAGCCTTTCATTGGGTGGCTCTCATCGTCTCTGTTGATTAAGGAAAATTGTCATTTGCATTATGGAAAATGTCGTTTGCATTCAGGACAATTGTCATTTGCATTAGGGAAAAAGTTGTCATTTGCATTAGGGAAATTTGTTATTTGCATTAAGGAAAATGGCCTTTTGTATTAGGGAAAGTTGTCATTTGCATTAAGGAAAATGTCGTTTGCATTAGGGAAAATGTCAATTGCATTAAGGAAAATTGTCAGTTGCATTAAGGAAAAAATTGTCATTTGCAATAGGAAAAGTTGTCATTTGCATTAAGGAAAAATTATCAATTGCGTTAAGGGAAATGGTCATTTGCATTAAGGGAAATTGTCAATTGCATTAAGGAAATTTGTCAGTTGCATTAAGGAAAATTGTCAATTGCAATAAAGAAAATTGTAGTTGCATTTGCATTAAGGAAAGTTGTCAATTGCAATGAAAAAATCATGTATATTGTATTAGGGAAGATGTCATATTAGCTTACGGGTTAATTAAGTAAAGTTGACGAATATTGCTTTTGCTTTCAGTTTTTCCAGATGAAATCAAAGGAAATAGAAATATTTTGGATGAATTCTGATTTAATATTTTGGTGCAGTGGGTTATGGGTAAATGTGGGTACTCCATAATTGTTTTTATTTTATTTATTTTATTTTTTTTGTGTTAGGGTCTTATTGAAATTTATATTGATTTTTAGTTTTCTGTAAAAGAAAACTGTTGTGTCGGATTTGTTCGTCTGCAATTTATCTGTCCGCCCTCAGATCTTAAAAACTACTGAGGCTAGAGGGTTGCAAATTGATGTGTTGATCATCCACCCTCCAATCATCAATCATACCAAATTGCAGCCCTCTAGCGTCGGTAGCTTTTATTTTATTTTATTCAAGGTTAAAGTTAGCTATAATCGTGCTTCTGGCAACGATGTAGAATAGGCCACCACAGGACCGTGGTTAAAGTTTCATGGGCCGCGGCTCGTACAGCATTATACCGAGATCACCGAAAGATAGATCTATTCTCAATGGCCTTGAGTATACGCCGTGCAGAAAACCCGATTGCGCCGAAGAAACTTCGGCGCAAATTTTACTTCTTGTTATAGAACATCATTAATTTCGGTCCTGTAGGGTACATTAGCACCGTCGAAGATGTAAGTATTTTATAAAGATGACAGACTTCGAAGCATAAAATATATATAAATTATACATAGAATATACATTATTTTCATTACAAAAGATTGATATGAATTGTGAGACCATGATCCTGAAGAAAAATGGCAGGCCCCCTCCTCTTAGACAGTTGGTATTTATAAAAAAAAATATATATATATTATTGTGTTATGTAGTTTTGATTATTTTTTTTCTTTTTGAGAGAGGAGAAGGAAGAGAGAGAAGAAGAAGAAAAGAAAATGAAAATGCAACTTTCCCTACTATGTGCGTGTCTATGAGAGAGAGAGAGAGAGGAAGAAGAAAGAAAAGAAGAAAGATAACTTTCTCATGAAACTGCTACTGTGTGTGTGTATGAGGAGAAGAGAAGAAGAGAGAGAGACAGAGACAGATTCAGATTCAGAGATTTACGATGATACTTGTACCCTATTTGGTCTATTTCCCCGACCTCCTTTTATATACACACAAACATATTTTTTTGTGAAGCCTCGCACATCCTATTAAGAATAAATCTCTGGGGCGACAGACGCACCATTGTCACGGAGAGTCCTTCTGCAGTTCCATTACGCCTGAAGGATGTTCGCGGAGAATGGCCCTCACTTGTTTTGTTCAGCCCTTTATTTTATTTTTTTATTTTCTTTATTCAGATGGTTAATGGGTTTAGATATCTCGCGGAGACAGCGACAGCAGCTGGGAATTTCGTTTTAAGAGATTAAAGACATTTTTCCTTTTCGTGAACTCAGGCTTGTTATGCTACTTCATTGTATTAAGTCATTGTCAGAGTGTATAGTTTTGTCAGTAGCACCTTAACTTAAATGGGATTCTGGCCTTTCTGATAAGTAACAGAGTCCATAAAGTAACTTTGTGTGAATTCACTCTTCTTCTGCTTAATTCATTAAGTAACAATATATGAATTCACTCACCTTCTGCTACTTAGTCATATTAAACTTTTATAAAAGTATATCGTCTTGTCAGTAGCAACTCAACTTAACAGATACTTTCGGGTCTGGTCTTTCAATAAGTAACAAAGTAATGGAAACAAATGAAACACTAATACACAAGTTACTGCAGTTTCAGAGTAATTCTTCGGTGCTTTATTTAGGGGTCCCATTTGCAGCATCTGCAAATCGGTAGTAAGAGCAAGGGAAAACTGCAGTATCTGCAAAATTTTTTTTCAGAAAATTGAGATGTGCCATCTATTGAAACTCGTGAAACACTAATACACAAGTTACTGCAGTTTCAGAATGGTTCTTCAATGCTTTTTGTAGGGGTCCCCATTTTGCAGTGTCTTTAAATCAAAAGTTCAAACAAGGAAAAACTGCAGTATCTACCATTTTCTCAGTTTTGGATTTTGCGATAATGCAGTCTTCCATTTTAGGGTAGCTCTAAGTTTAAGTGTTGCATGGTATATAGGTTTCCCGTATTTGCTCAATATTTACATCAGCTTCATAAACAGAAAAATAACAGTATAAGTTATTGCATTTTCGGGTCTCATTATGACCCAGGGCCGCTCAAACCTCATTACCAAGGTTTGTTGCAAGTTTCCTTAACCATCAATTAAACTTTGGTCCCAATGGCAGAGGCATTCCTGATTGGTCATCCATCCCAGTCAGACCAATCCCAGTGCTGGTCATTCACTGATCCAGAGATCAGCTTTGTAGGCAAACTGCTCTTGCATCCTGTTTTGTCTGAAAGCGCTATCTGCTTGAAAACATGACTTCCAGTTGGTGCTTGGGAAGATAAACGTCTTAATTGATAGGTTGCTGTTTCTCTGGCTTGGCTCAGAGAGCTCTGATGCGTCAACTTTATTGTGATGGGACACCGTTCACTTCTCAATATGTAGTATATACACATATGTGTATATACATATATGTAATATGTGTATATACATATGTGTGTGTATATATACACACATGTATATACACATATATACGTACATAACATAGTATGTATTTATGTATATACGTATGTTATTATGTATGTATGTGTGTGTGTTTTGTATACGGTTGCAGTTGTTTGGCTGTTTGTAAATATGATTGTGATTGCACATGTTAATATATTTTATGAAATAAACTGTAAAAAAAATTGTGTTGATAACAGGTGCGCATTTATGCATTTCTCTTCAAATTACATTATCAGGCTTACAGGAAATTATTACGTATTATTTTTGTGACTAATTTCCTTCTGTCTCTTTCTTTTCTTAAATTTAATTCTTCCTCATTTCGTGCTCTCCCATCTTTGTAATGATCAATTCTTCCTCATTCCTTCTTCCCCAGATAAAAAAAAAACTTTATCATTCCCCTTGGCTTTGTTACCTCGCGCCGTTAGTCACTAATAGCCTTTCTCTCTCTCTCTCTCTCTCTCTCTCTCTCTCCGAAAGTATAAAAAGGAACCTCTCCGAATAATTAATCAGGTTCGTTAATAACGGACCTGATTAGATTTCAAACGAAAGCTCCACCGTAATGTTCAGGTTCCTGCCTCCTCCATCTTTGCCATCCTCCTCTCTCCTCTCTCTCTCTCTCTCTCTCTCTCTCTCTCTCTCTCTCTCTCTCTCTCTCTCTCTCCACCACCCTAGTTCTTCCTACCCCCAGCCCCAAATTCGGTCATTGGGTCCTTAGGGTCGCTGTAGGTGTAATGGTACGCCGTCAGTGTACCTCGTGTGGTGCACTGTAGGCATTACTTAAGGATCTTTGCAGCGTCCCTTCTTTAGGCCCCTAGCTGCAACCCCTTTCATTACTTTTACTGTACCTCCGTTCATTCTCCTCCATCTTACTTTCAATCTCTCCTAACAATTGATTCATAGTGCAACACTTTTCAAACCTTTTGACTATCAA